>NW_026867564.1:208927-305199 GCF_020745735.1 Hemiscyllium ocellatum
TGGATTATAAAATACAAGAGGTTTCACTGAAGGTAAACACGACTCGAGTCAGCATAATAGAATATTGTGAACAGTTTCGGGTAGCGTACCTGACTAAAGGCAGACCACAGAACGTTCATTGGCTGATGCTAGTTATGGACGGACGGTCTACGCAGGAGAGGTTAAGTAGTTGGATGAGTACTCGGAGTTTCGAAGAATAAGAGGTGAGCTTATTGAAGAATAAACAACTCTTGAACGTCTTTTCAGTTTTACTGGTGAGAGATCGATTGATCGTATGTGAGAGTGTAGGACCAGAGGGCCTCGACTTAGAATGAAGTTTTGACAATTTAAAACATTCTTGGTGAGAAATTTCTTCAATTGGATTGTTGTAAATCCAGCAATTCTCTCCCAAGAGAGTTGTGTACTCAAAGGTGATACTGGCAGATTTTTCAAGCAGGAAAGGAATCGATGAAACATTGGGAAAAGGCTGGAGTTGTAGTTGTGTGTAGTTGGTCTGACATCTGCAGTGGCTGCAGTTTGAACGCCTTTACAATATCTCCATTCCTCCAAGTCCGGTCTTCTTTGATCTAAGCTATATTATTAAAAATGTCCATGTTGCCGCTGCCTCAAGACGTCGCTGCACAAGAAATTGTTTGACCATAACCATGTCTATTTTCAATTTTAAGATTGTTCTGAAATCACCCCGCTTTGCGCAAGGCTTCATCAGCTGTCCATCATGTAATAATACTAGAATTTCCAGTTCAGAGCACGACCATTCTATCCATTGTTTCTGCCTCGGCTCTAGTAAGAGCTGGAAAGTTAACGCAATTCTCCACCGCTACCTCCACATCCCTCTCAATTCACCCCCTTCAAATAAATATCCAATTCTCTTTTCAAACCTTCTGCGAATTTTGCCTGCACCTCTCTCCCTGGCAGCGATGTTCCATATCGTAACAACTCTGAATAATCATGTCACTGAGTTACGGATCAGGGGATCTGTTCACTTTTAAGCCAGCTGATGTTTCCTATCGATTCTCACTTCCTGAAGCAAACTGAAGTCCCTCTTCATAAATATTTGGCTATATCAATAGCAGGTCAGAGCTGCAGCACTGCATGCAGTTCTGGTATTCACAAACAATAATAGAAACCACTTCAAACAATATGCACTATTGCGACCCCAATAAATTACGATTCGAAACGAGAGACTGCAATCTGCATTTTCCAGATTTATGTCGGCCAGTGAGACCACAGGAGGGTATCCCCGTGTGTGGAATGTTAACATTGAAGAATATTTTTTCTTTTTATTCTGTCTCCTAGATCCAATCATTCCATGTGTTTTGGAGAGAAGTTACTGCAGTAAAGAACCATGTGATGAGACAATTTCAGTGAAGACTGATGGGGCATGCCCACACTTCCAAATGTGCTGCATGCCTTTACTGCCAGCGATGAAGAAAAGGAATCATGCATCTCTGGAAAGCATTTGAGTTCCCAAATGGAGGGATCCGTCATCTCACCAATTCAATCGACATTTCATAGTCTCAATGCAATGAGCCCTGAAGCACTGCTTTATCACACATACAAATAAAACAAAATGACACCAACAAACGTAAATTGTCCAAGTTTCATTTACCATTCAGGTCATAGTTCTAACACAATGACAGGGACGAGAGCAAATGTCACAGAATAGGCAGGATACCGTGTTGACATTGTCTTTGTTGCAGCTGAGCTGCTGTGTCGGCCTTTGGTTACACGGCAGTCAGAAGACCATGATCAGACCAGATCGCCACAGTGTGGGAATGGTATGGAAGCTTTGGGGAGGCTCCAAAAAGGGTTTGTAAGGATAGGAGAGGAATAACTGCAAAGAGTGAATGCAAAACCTTGGACCGTTTTCCCTGGACTATGGTAGTAGGAGGGGCCAAGTGTCAGAAGCACAAAAAAATGATGCGAGGATAGATTATCCAGGCAGAACTCTTTTTTAACCCCCAGGGCGGATATGTCAAATATAGGTAGGCATATATTTAAGGTGAGGGGTTTAATATGGAATAATATGATGTAAGTTTTTTTTACAGTGTGGGATGTAGGTTTCGGGACCACTCTGCCAGGAGAGGTGACTGAACTGGGTATCATAGCAAAGCTTAAAATGTGTTTAGATTTACAAATGAACGAGTAGAGTAAGAAGGACACAAGCTACGTGCTGGCAGACAAAGTTAGTTTAAAATGGTAGTATCGTGGGCAGAACCATCCGTACCTACACAGTAAAGATCTATATTAAATGCATCAGTTTAGCATCAAAGGGAAGCAAGATGTGCTCGGATTTTCTGCTTTGAAGCAGAGAAGGTCGCGGGATGAATTGTTTGAGGTGTGCACGATCATGAGGGGCACGAACAGAGTGATCAGGAAGCAGCTGTTTCCCTCCATCGAACGGTCAATAACCAGGTGGCATAATTTGAAAATGAAAAGCAAAAGGTTTAAAGGGGAGTTGAGGAGAAGACCCTTCAGAGGGAGGATTGTGGAGTCTGGAATTATTTGGCTGGGTGGTTACTAAGTTGGAAAACCTCACAATCCTTGAGAACCTCTTGCATGAGCCACATGACGTGTCCAAACATTAAATGATATGCGTTAAGTTTCGCAATGTGTGGCAAGTATATATTTTGAGTAACATTTCACGGTGTGGACTCAATGAGCTTAAGTGCCTCACCGACATTTTCTGATTCCATGATTCGATGCTGGAACACACACAGATCACACCCCTCAGATAAAGTCATTGAACAATTATGCACCCTTCCTTTCGGGAAGTTTTGGGAGGCGTGATGTTTCACTCAGAGGGGAGTTAGACATCACCCTGTTGTACCACACAGAGAATCATCGTTTACTCGCGTCTCGCCACATAGACTGGAATGGAAATTGGGAGCCACAGTTGCACGGAGCTAGAGACAAAACTTATCCTGCATTCAAACCGAACACCAAGAAACCATCAGCTGTATCAATTCTATCCATATTGTGCAAACAAGGAGGGAAGTTTCCAACAGGG
Organism: Hemiscyllium ocellatum; assembly: GCF_020745735.1. NCBI lineage: Eukaryota > Metazoa > Chordata > Chondrichthyes > Orectolobiformes > Hemiscylliidae > Hemiscyllium > Hemiscyllium ocellatum. The sequence continues at coordinate 211,938 of NW_026867564.1, forward strand.
TTGGCTTCTAACAGGAAATTAATTAATCTTTGAGAGGGCAATACACACAGTAAGAATGTTTATAATCCATCTGCACGTTTCGTTAAGAGAGGCAGGCAGACGTTCTCCGTGGAGTCGTTCAAACACAGAAAATACGGCCTACGTACACCACTCAGCTCATCGTACCTGCGGAACCCCAAATCATGAACACAGCATACAACAGAAATTACTGGAAAAACTCGGCATGTCTGGCAGCTTCTGTGGAGAAATGTCAGACTTAATCTTTCTGGTTGACTGACCCTCCCTCAGAACTAGATGCGTGAACCAGAGTTCTCTCGATGCAAAACTTTAATTGCGATTTATATCCACAAAAGCGACCAAACGTGTTGAGGTTTTCCAGAATTTGTTTCTTCGAATTTTTAGCATGCGTAGTTCTTTCAGTTTTTATTCAGTTAGGTCGTGGTTGTTCCATTATTATCCTCAACCCTACATTACTACATTTTCCTTGATCAGCTTTCACCGCGTTGTTCATCAATAATCTCTCTCAATACGTGTTCAAAAATTGAATGTGCTTGCTTCGTTTTCTTTTCAAGAAGGGAACTCGAAAGTTTTGAAACCTTCCCAGAGGAAAGAAACGCTTCTTTATGTCAGTTTTAACTGGTTACCTTTAAATAACGAAGCTGTATTTTTTTGATTATGGACTGCATGTACAAAAACTGGATAAGAATGTTAAAGGGATAATTAGGAGGTTTACAAATGACTCGAAATTTGATGATGTTGATGATAGTGAGGAAGGATGATCTCAGGCTACATCCGGATATTGATCAGCTGCTAAATTGGGCAGGTGTAATTTAATTCTGTTAAGTGTGATCAGCATTTTCAGACGTCTAAAAATGGAAGGATAAGCCCAATGCATCATCGGTCCATTGGACGTAGTGAGAACAAAGGGGTCTCAATGTACAAGTTAATGAATCCTTGAATACTAGCCATCATTACCCTTGGGAGGATGTGAGCAATAAAGTCTCATTACAATTCTTTAAGACATTGCTTCATCCACACATTGATTAATACGTGCAATACTTGTCACTGCACTATCAGAATGGCATGAGTGCAAAGGACAGGGTGCAGAGGAGATTGACTAGGATTTTGCCTGTTATTAATAATCGCAGTTATGATGAGTGATTGGACAGGTTGTGATTGTTTTGCTCTCGGCAGGAGATGCTGAGGAGGACTCTGATTGATTTCGAGAAAATCTTGAGAGTTTAGGGTGTAGGTTTGCTCCCTGAGCTGTAGGTTTGGCATCCAGTCGTTTCATTACCTGGGTAGGTAGCATCATTAGTGGCGACCTCCGTGTGAAGCGAAGCTGTTGTCGCCTGCTTTCTATTTATATGTTTGTCCTGAATGGGGTTCCAGGGGTTTGTGGTGATGTCATTTCCTGTTCGTTTTCTGAGGGGTTGATAGATGTTGGCTCGATCTATGTGTTTGTTTATGGCGTTGTAGTTAGAGTGCCAGGCCTCTAGGAATTCTCTGGAATGTCTTTGCTCAGCCTGTCCCTTGATAGATGTGTTGTCCCTATCGAAATGGTGTTTTTTTTCATCCGTGTGTAGGGCTACGAGGGAGAGAGGGTCGTGTCTTTTTGTGGCTAGCTGGTTTTCGTGCATCCTGATGGCTAACTTTCTTCCTGTTTGTCTTACGTAGTGTTTGTGGCAGTCCATGCATGGAATTTTGTAGATGACGTTGGTTTTGTCCATGGGTTGTACTGGTCTTTTTAAGTTTGTTAGCTTTTGTTTGAGAGTGTTAGCGGGTTTGTGTGCTACTCGGATTCCGAGGGGTCTTAGTAGTCTGGCTGTCATTTCTGAAACTTCTTTGATGTATGGTAAGGTGGTTAGGGTTTTGGCTGTGTTGAATGAGGAAGGACACCACTTTGACTGGGACAACACATCCATCCTCGGACAATCCAAACAAAGACACGCACGAGAATTCCAGGAAGCATGACATTCCAACTGGAAGTCTATCAACAAAAATTCTATCAACAATGCTTCGCCTGACGCCCACTGAAGATGTTACCTAGTCGGGTGACGAAATTTCTGGAAATGAACCTTCCAGCTCAGAGAGCAAACCTACATTAAACTCCATTCCCACTTCTCAGCCCATCTCTGCAGCTTTTCTATAGCTCTCTGGAAAATGCAACATCCTTCTGCATGATCCACTTCTCCACCAACTTTAGTGTCATGCCCAAATTTACTAATCCATCATTTCCTCTTGGACATACGAACTAATGAATCACGTCACACTTTGTCCGAACATTTCAACTTTCCGTCCCAATCCGTCAAGGCCATGCGACTCCAGGGCATCCTCAACCACGAAACTCTTGCCACCAAATGCCGAGACGAAGAATTCTTCCTTTTCCAGAATGAGAACCTCCAGCCTAATAGGATCAATGTAGACTTTACCAGCTTCTTGATTTTTCATCCCCGCAACGTTATCTCAGATCCAACCTGGCAATGATGCTCGACTCTCTTGAACTGTTCTTCCTATCCATCTTCTTTCCCACCTATGCACTCCACTCTCATTTCCGATGTATTACCACCACTACCCCCACGTCCATCGATCTATCGCATTCCTAGTGATCTTCTCTCAATCCCTCCCCACTCCCAATTGTCCTTAGCCACCTGAAGCCACCCCGCATTCCTGATGAAGAGCTTATGTTCGAGATGTCGACTCTCAAGCTTATCAGATGCTGCCTGACCGGTTCTACGTTTCCAGCATCACACGTTTGGACTCTGAACTCCAGCATCTGCAATACTCACGTTCTCCTGCGACCTCATTCGGGTCAATTATAAAAATGATAAAGTGATCAGATAAAGATCAATGACAACCAGAGTGCTTTGGATGTGTGTTCACATGCAGACAGACAGCAGATTAGTGGTCACCACTGTGTTAAGGCCGAGACTTATATGTCAGTCCAGAGTAGGTGAGACGCACCGACAGGGCTGACAGCTCAGGTTTACATGTCGAGAGAGCAGGTCAGTGGAAATCACAGTGTTGTGGGCTTGAGACCACATGCAGAGAAGTGAACGCGAATGTTGACCTCAATACTATGGGTCTGGAGTGACAAGCAGAGACACAAAAGACCAGTAATGAGTATAGTGCTATGGATCTAGCGACACTTGGAATGACACAGCAAGTCGGTGGTCTTCGTAATGCATTTTGTCTCGTTTTACATGTGGACACAGAGCTGGGCATCAGTAATCACAGTGCTTTGGTCTGAAGTTACATGGAGTGACAGAATACGTCACTGACAACTGCATTGTTATTTGTCAGGAGATTCACTGAAAGATAAAACAAGTCTATGATAAACACAGTGCTAAAGGTCTGGAGTGACGTTCAGAGACAGCGCAAATTAGTGACAGGACAATGTTGTCTGCCTTGAGTCACATACAGAGACAGGAAAGAAACGTCATAACAAAGGTGTTGTGGACCTAGAATCACAAGAAAAAATAGAGAGTTCAGTGATAACCACAGTGCTGTGGATCTGACTTCAAATGTAGAAAAAGAGCAGTTCAATGTGGATCGCAGTACCTGAATTCACATGTAGACACAAAAAAGATCAATAGCAACGAAAATGCTGTGGATCTGCTATCACATCTGGTCCAGAGCAGGTCAGTTTGAACAACTGGGCTGTGCGTTTGAAGTTACATCGTGAGATATAACATGTCAGTGGTAACGATACCATTGTTTTATTCCGGATAAAACAGGAGTCAGAGCAGGTCCATGAAAACCACAGTGCTGATCTTGGAGCCATATGTCGACACAGAGCAAGTCAGGGGTCGACATGGGAGAGTCGAGAGTGTGTTGCTGGGAAAGCACAACAGGTCAGGCAGCAACCACGCAGCAGAATACACGCATTGGGCGTAAGCCCTTCATCAGGAATCATGCATCTGGGCGAACTCGTCGAGAAAGAACAAGTCAATGGAACCCACGGGGATGTTGGCCTAGAATCGTATGCAATGCAATTTAATGGTAACCGCAGTGCTGTGGGTATCGAGTCACATACAGAGACAGTGCAATGAATGGTAAACACTCCTTACTCTCTCGGCGGAGCAGGTTCCTTACTCTCTCGGCAGAGCAGGTAACAGCTGTCTGGTGGTGGTTTTTTTAAGTCGCGGTATAGTCCAGTTATTGTTCTTTTAACGGCTAAAATTTAAAGTTTTTTTAAGCGCCTAGCGGACCCGGAAGCTGGTGTAACGCTTGCATACCTGGGAAGGTTTTTCTTTATAAAAGTGCACAGGCGATGAACCCGAGGCACTACAGGGGTGGAGCCTCCCACCCACCCTCCTCCTCTAACCTATTAATAAGACCCGTTGTGGTAAGCAGGTAAGTGTTGCATTTTGCTTGGTTGTTTCTTTAGATCGAGTTTTCTTTGTAAAGTTTACCTTTTAGAGGATGGCAGCGAAGGCAGTGCAATGTTCCTCTTGCAAGATGTATGAGGTGTGGGAAGCTATTAGCGTCCCTGCTGATTACACTTGCAGGAAGTGCATCCATCTCCAGCTCCTCCAAGACAGTGTTAGGGAACTGGAGCTGGAGTTGGATGAACTACAGATCATTCGGGAGGCAGAGGTGGTCATAGATCAGAGCTTTAGGGAAGTAATTACTCCGAAAGTTATAGACAGATAGGTGACAGTGAGGGGGACTGGGAGGAAGCAGCATGTGCAGAGACCCCCTGCAGCCGTTCCCCTCAATAACAAGTATACCGTTTTGAATACTTGTGGGGGGAGACTTAGCAGGTGTAAGCAATGAGGTTCAGGCCTCTGGCACGGAGCCTGTCTCCACTGCTCAGAAGGGAAGGGCGGAGAAAGGTAGAGCGATAGTTATTGGGGACTCAAAAGTGAGGGGCACAGATCGGCGGTTTTGCGGGGGCGACAGAGACTCACGATTGGTATATTGCCTCCCAGGTGCAAGGGTACGTGATGTCTCTGATCGTGTTTTCCGGTCCTTAAGGGGGAGGGGTAGCAGCCCCAGGTCGTGGTCCACTTTGGTACCAACGACATAGGTAGGAAGAGGGGTGAGGATGTCAGGCAGGCTTTCAGGGAGCTAGGTTGGAAGGTCAGAGCTAGAACGAACAGATTTGTTGTCTCTGGTTTGTTACCCGTGCAACGTAATAGAGAGTCGAGAAATAGGGAGAGAGAACAGTTAAATGCGTGGCTACAAGGATGTTGCAGGAGGGAGGGATTCCGGTATCTGGACAACTGGGGTTCATTCTGGGGAAGGTGGGACCTCTATAAACAGGATGGTCTCCACCTGAACCTGAGGGGCACCAGCATCCTTGGGGGGAGGTTTGTTAGAGTTCTTTGGGAGGGTTTAAACTAACTTTGCAGGGGCATGGGAACCTGGACTGTAGCTTTATGGTACAGGACCTTGAGTGTAGGGAGGTTAGGAACAAGGCATCGATCTCGAAGGAGGGTGCCGGTAAACAGGAAGGTGGCTTGAAGTGTGTATACTTAAAGCCAGAAGTATAAGACATAAGGTAGATGAACTTGCAGCGTGGGTTGGTACCTGGGACTTCGATGTTGTGTCCATTAGAGAGACTTGGGTAGAACAGGAACAGGAATGGCTATTGCAGGTTCCAGGGTTTAAATGTTTTAGTAGGGTCAGAGGTGGGTGTAAAAGAAGGGGAGGTGTGGCATTGCTTGTCAAGGATAGTATTACAGCGGTGGAAAGAACGATGGAGGAGGACTTGCCATCTGATGTAGTTGGGGCTGAGGTTAGAAATAGGAAAGGTGAGGTCACCCTGTTAGGAGTTTTCTACAGGCCTCCTAATTGTTCGAGAGACGTAGAGGAAAGTATTGCAAAGATGATCCAGGAGAAGAGTGAAAGTAGTCGGGTGGTTATTATGGGGGACTTTAACTTCCCAGATATTGACTGGGAAAGCTATAGCTCGAGTTCGTTAGAAGGGTCGATGTTTGTTCAATGTGTGCAGGAGGGTTTCCTGACACAATATGTAGATAGGCCAACAAGAGGTGAGGCCATACTGGATTTGGTTCTCGGTAATGAACCAGGCCAGTTGTTAGACTAAGAGGTAGGTGAGCACTTCGGGGACAGTGACCACAACTCGGTGACTTTTACTCTAGTGGTGGAGAGGGACAAGCGGGCACTGCAGGGCAGGAGTTATAGCTGGGGGCAGGGAAATTATGATGCGGTGAGGCATGACTTAGGATGCGTGGATTGGAAAAATAGGCTTCAAGGGAAGGGCACAAATGATACGTGGAGCTTGTTCAAGGAGCAGCTATTGGGTGTCCTTGATAAGTATGTACCAGTCAGGCAGGGAGGAAAGGGTCTTGTGAGGGAGCCGTGGTTTAATAAGGAATTGGAATCCCTTGTGAAAAGGAAGAGGGCGGCCTATGTAAAGATGAGGCGTGAAGGTTCAATTGGGGCGATTGAGAGTTATAAGGTAGCCAGGAAGGATCAACAGAGAGAGCTAAGAGCAGCGAGAAGAGGACATGTAAAGTTCTTGGTTGGTAGGATTCGGGAAAACCCAAAGGCTTTCTATAGATTTGTCAGGAATAAAAGGATGACTAGGGTAGGTATCGGTCCAGTCAAGGATAGTAGTGGGAAGTTGTGCGTGGAGGCGGAGGAGATTGGAGAGACACTAAATCAATACTTTTCTTCTGTATTCACTCAGGAACAGGACATCGTTGCTGATGTGAATATTTAGTCACAAGTGATTAGAATGGATGGCTTTGAGGTATGTAGGGAAGAGGTCCGGTGAATACTGGAAAGGGTGAAAATAGTTAAGGCCCCTGGGCCTGATGGCATTTATCCTAGGATCCTCTGGGAAGCTAGGGAGGAGATAGCGGAGCCATTGGCCTTGATTTTTATGTCGTTGTTGTCTACAGGAATAGTGCCAGAAGACTGGAGGATAGCGAATGTGGTCCCCTTGTTCAAGAAGGGGAGCAGGGACAGCCCTAGTAACTATAGACCAGTAAGTCTCACTTCTGTTGTGGGCAAAGTCTTAGAGAGAATTGTAAGGGATAGGATTTATGAACATCTGGATAGGAATAATGTTATCAAGGATAGTCAGCATGGTTTTGTGAAGGGAAGGTCGTGCCTCACAAACCTTATTGAGTTCTTTGAGAAGGTAACCAAGGAAGTGGACGAGGGTAAAGCAGTAGATGTGGTGTATATGGATTTTAGCAAGGCGTTCATAAGTTACCCCATGGTAGGCTACTGCAAAAATTACGGAGGTATGGCATTGAGGGTGCATTAGAGGTTTGGATTAGGAATTGGCTGGCTGGAAGGAGACAGAGGGTAGTAGTTGATGGTAAAGGTTCATCTTGCAGTGCAGTTACTAGCGGTGTTCCACAAGGATCTGTTTTGGGACCATTGCTGTTTGTCATTTTAATAAATGACCTGGAGGAGGGGCTTGAAGGCTGGGTGAGCAAGTTTGCGGATGATACGAAAGTCGGTGGAGTTATGGACAGCGAAGAAGGATGTGGCAGGTTACAGCGGGATATAGATATGTTGCAGAGCTGAGCAGAAAAGTGGCAAATGGAGTTTAATGTAGCTAAGTGTGAAGTCATTCACTTTGGTAGGAGTAACAAGAAGATGGATTACTGGGCTAATGGTAGGTTACTTTGTAGTGTGGATGAGCAGAGGGATCTTGATGTCCATGTACACAGATCTCTGAAAGTTGCCACCCAGGTAAATCGTGCTGTGAAGAAGGCATATGGCGTACTGGACTTTATTGGTAGAGGAATTGAGTTCCGGAGTTCTGAGGTCATGTTGCAGTTGTATAAGACTCTGGTGCGTCCTCATCTGGAGTATTGTGTGCAGTTTTGGTCGCCATACTATAGGAAGGATGTGGAGGCACTGGAACGGGTGAAGAGGAGGTTTACCAGGATGTTGCCTGGCATGGTAGTGAGATCGTATGAGGAAAGGCTGAGGCAATTGGGCCTGTTCTCATTGGAGAAAAGAAGGTTTAGTGGAGATTTGATAGAGGTGTACAAGATGATTAGGGGTTTAGATAGGGTTGGCAGTGAGAACCTTTTTCCGCTAGTGGAGTCAGCTGTTACTAGGGGACACAGCTTTAAATTAAGGTGAGGTTGGTATAGGACAGATGTTAGTGGTGGATTCTTTACTCAGCGAGTTGTGAGTTCATGGAATGCCCTGCCAGTATCAGTGGTGGACTCTTCGTCTTTATGGTCATTCAAGCGGGCATTTGATAAGCATATGGAGGTCATTGGGCTAGTGTAGGTTAGGTAGGCTTCGGTCGGCGCAACATCGAGGGCCGAAGGGCCGGTACTGCGCTGTATTTTTCTATGTTCTATGTTCTAACTCTTTGGACCGCGTTTCACATGTAGAGATAGAGTACGTCAATAAGGAACGTAGTGCTTTGATGCTGGAGTTACGTGTAGGTTCGTAACATGTTAGTGGTTGTCACATTGCAGCGGGTGGAGTTACATGAGAGGTCAGAGCAGTTTAATGACAGGAAAAGTGCTGCGTGTCTGGAGTAATCTAATCTGATCACCACAATCCTGTACACCAGTGACTCACGAGAGTGCGAATAAGTAGATGTGTACTGCAGTGCTGTAGGTGTAGAATCACATGTAGAAACAGACCAGGTCATTGAAGAGTGCAATACTTTGGGCCTGGAGTGCCCTGGTAAGAATTCCACACAGGACACTAAGTCTGATGTCCCGCTCAGACCTGAAGAAGTGCAGTGCTGCGGTTCCGGTGTTACATGCCGTCACAGAACAGGTATTATATAATCACAATACTGTTGTCCAGGGTTTACATGCAGAGACAGAACACGTCATTAACAAATACAGCTCTGTAGGTCTGGTGTCACGTAACCAGGCAGACACAGTCAGTGCTAACCACAGTGTTACTGTTCTTTTGTCAAATGCAGAGACAGAGGGTAAAGTGATAACAAGCAAAAGGTCACACTGGAGACAGAGATAATGTGATTCATGACCACAATGCTGTGATTCTGGACTCACTATCGAGTCAGAGAAGGTCAGTGGTAACTGCATTCCGACTGTGTGGAGCCACATGTAGAGACAGAAGATATCAGAAGTATCCACAGTTAAACAAAGAAACACAGAAACAAAGATATCCCCTCATTTTGTCTCTAGTCCTAACCTTTCTAATCTCCCTTCATACGTCTGTGGACCGTCCTCGGATCAGCCTGCTAAAGCTTCGCTACAGTCCCTCGAGGTCATAAGCTCCTTGCACAGAAAGGAAAACCCCTTCTTGTACTCGAAAATTCACAATGAAGGGCAGGAAACCATTCGCCTACATCATGGCTTGCTACATCTGCATGCTTAACTTCAGAGACTGGAGCTCTCTGATAAACTCAGTGTTTTGTGTTTGCAGATAACACATCAGTGGCAACTGCAGTGCCATGTATCTGGAATCGCATGCCGAAACAGATACATTCGATGGTAACCACAATTAAGTTGTTCTGCCTAGCACATTTAGGGACAAAGCAGGATAGTTTTGACAACAATGTTCAGGGAGTGGAATCACAAACAGAGACAGAGCAGATCAGTGCTGTTGGTTTGGAGTCATCTGTAGAGACAGCAAGGCAGTCGTCACACCTGAACTGTTATGATGGGATTCCAACCAACATCCCCAATCAGGTTTTAGCCTGCAGCCTGTTTCGAAAACCTTCAATTTTTTTTCTGTACAACCATCCCATCGCCAATGTTGAAAAAATACAAGAATTCACAATCCTTTCCTCACCAGGGACATACATGAGCATACTGTGGGTGGGAGAAAGTTTCTGTGTAAGATTGCATGACTCTGTGTGTTGGAGGAGGGTCAGTGTGGGTGTATGTGAATGTGTGTATTTCTGTGAGTGCGTGAGAGTGTTTGTGGAAGAGGATCAGTGCGTGTGTGCATGTGAGTATGTGCGTGTGCTTGTGTGAGAGACAGCATGTCCGTGTAAGTGTGTACGAGTGTGAGTGTATGTATTGGAGAATGGTCTGTGTGACTGAGCATCAGTTTGTATGTGAACAAGGGAGGAGGTTCTGTTTATTGTGTGTGTGTTGGAGAGCGTCTCTATTAGTGGATGTCTATGTATGTGTGGGGAGAGGGTCTATGCAAGTGTGCGTGAGAGTGTCTGTAGAGGCCGTTGTGAGTAGGTGTGTGTGTACATGTGGCTGTGTGAATGTGAGTTTGTGGGAAAGGGTTTGTGTCAGTGTGTGTGGGAGGGTTTCTCTGCGAATTTGTGCGTACATCTGAGTGTGTGAGAATGTGAGTGTGTGGGATGTGTAGTTGTGTGGGTGTGAATATGTATGCATATGTGAGTATCAATGTGTGGGAGAGGAGAGCTGTGAAATTGTGGCTGAATGCGTGTGTGTGTGGGGGGGGGTCTGTGTAACTGTGTGGGAGAGGATATGTATGACCGTGCTTGTGTGCATGTGAGTGTTTGTGTGTAGGGGAGAGGGTTTGTGAAAGAGTGGTGAGTGCATGGGTGGGAGATTAGTCGATGTTGATATGTGTATGCGTGTGTGGCAGAGGGTCTGTGTCAGTGTATGCGTGCGAGTGTGTGAGTGTAGAAGGAGGGCCTGTGTGAGTTTCTAAGAATGTAAGTGCATGCAATTGTGGCAAAGAGTCTGCCTAATGTGTGTGGAAGTGGGGACAGTGTGTTTGTGTGTGTGCTAATGTGTGTGTGTGTGTATGTGTGTGTGTGTGTGTGTGTGTGTGTGTGTGAGAGAGAGAGAGAGAGAGTCTGTGTAATTTGGTGTGAGTGTGTGCACAAGAGATGAAGGTAGGTCTGCCTAAGTGTGTGTCCATGTGTGGAGGGTCTGTGTAAGAGTGTGCACGAGTCTGTTTGTGTGAGTGTGTGCATGTGGATATGTGAATCTGTGAGAGTGTGTGAATGTGACAGAGGGTTTTGTGCAAGTATGTGGTTGAGTAAGTGTGTGTATGTGGAATGTCTGAGTCAGTCTGCCTGAGTTTGTGAGTGTTTGCGTCAATGTGTGGCAGAGTGCCAATGTAAGTGTGTGTGTGAATGTGTGTTTGGGAGACGATCTGTGTGAGTGTGTGTGACTGTGACTGCGAGTGTTTGTGAGTTTGTGTGAGCGTGTTTAAGTGTCTGGGGTAAAGTTCGTTGTAAGTAAATATGTGTTTGAGTATATGTGGGAGAAAGTCTGTATAAGTGCGCCTGAATACAATTGAGTGTCTGTTTGTGTGTGGGGGCGAGGACTGTCTGTGTAGGTGTGTGTGTGAGTGTGGGAGAAAGGCATGTGTAACTGTGTGTGCACGAAGGTATATGTGAGTGTGCGTGTATACAGGAGAGTGTGTATATACGGAACGAGACCGAGCGAGCGTATGTGAGCGTGGTTGAGTGTGGGATGAGTGTCTCTGTCAGACTACATAAGTGTGTGTGTTTGTGACTGCGTGTGGGTGTCAGTGTTTATGGGAGAGATTCTATGCCAGTGTGTGTGAGTGTGAGTATGTGGGGGAAAAATCTTTGTCAGTACATGTGAGTGCATCAGAGGATGGTCTGAATACTTGTTTGTGAGTGTGCGTGGAGGGGAAATGGTCTGTCGATGTGTGTGTGAGTGGGTTGCGAGTGTTTCTGTGTGGAAGGGCGACTATGTAACTGTGTGTGAAAATGTCTGTGTGGAAGAGTCTATGTAAGTATGCGAGTGGAGGATGAGGTTCTGCCTAACTGTGTTTGAATCTTTGTGAGTGCGTGTGTGGGACAGGGGATGTACAGCTGTGTGAGTGTGACTGTCTGAGTTTGGCTGGAGATTCTGTGTCAGAGTGAGTGTGTGTGAGCGTACATTTGCATCTGTGAGTGTATGAAATTGCGTGTGCATGTGAGTGCATGTGTGTTTGGGAGGGGTACTGTGCAAGTGCATGTGAGAGAGTGAGTGTGATCTTGTGCGAGGAGAGTCTGTGTAAGTGTGTAACCATAAATTAGTGTGTGTGTGTGTGAGATGGTGTGTGCCGTGTTTTGGGGAGAGTCCATGTAAGTGTATGTAACTGTGTGTGTCTGTGCGCGCGTGCATGTGTGGTGTGTGTGTGTGTGATAGAGAGACAAATAAGGTCTGTGTAAGTATCAGTGAGCGTGAGTGCAAGGGGGAAGGCGTTTCTGCGTAAGATTATGTGTGTGTGTGTGTGTTTGGGAGAGGACATTTATAGGTGTGTGTGTGCGTGCACTTCCTGTGTCAGAGTGTACATAGGTATGTGTGTATGACGATGTGTGTGTTTAAATAAGAGTGCGAGAGAGTGTGTGAATGTGGGACAGTTTTCTGTGCAAGAGTGTGAGTGAGTGTGTGGGCGTATATGGAGGGTCTGAGTAAATATGTGGGTTTGAGTATTAGTGCCAACGTGTGCATCAGTGTCTATGTGAGTGTGTGAAGGATGGGAGTGGGGAGAGGATCCATGTAAGTGTGTGTGAGTGAGTGATCATGAGTAAACGTATTTGTGAGCATGTGTGAGTACGTGCAAATGTGTGGGTTAAGGGTCGATGGAAGCGAATGTGTGGTATATGTGACAGGTTGAGTGTGTGTATGTGGGAGAAGGTCTGTGCAATTGTGCCTGTGCACATGTGAGTATGCGGCAGAGAGTCTGTGTGTGTGTGAGCCAGTGTACGAGAAAGGTCTATACAAGCGTGTGCGAATGTGGGAAGAACGTATTTGCAAGTGCGTGTGTGTATACAAGTGTGTGAGTGTATGTGTGTATGGGCTCGGTGTCTGTGCAAGTGTCTATGAGTGTTTGTGGGTGTGCAGGATGTCGGTCTTTGTAAGTCTGTTTCAGTCTGTGACTGCGTGTGAGTGTAAGTGTGTGGGAGAGGATCTGGGTGAGTTTGTGTGAGTGTTAGGTTGAGTTTGGAAGGCCTCTGTAAGTATATGTGACTGCGTGGGAGGATAGTCTGTCTAAATGTCTATTTTGAGTGCGAGTGTATGCGTTAGAGAGCGTCTGTTTAAGTGTGTGAGTGTGTGCGAGTGAAGGAGGAAAATCTGTCTGAGTATGTGGGATTCTCTGTGAGTGTGTGTGGGATCGTGCCTGTGTAGGTGTGTGAGTGTGGTTGCAGTATCTGTGTAAGATTGAGTGTATGGGAATATGTGTTTGTGAACGTGTGAGTGTATACGTGTGTGTGGAACGATAGTTTGTGCAAGATTATACGTCTGTAAGTGAGTGTCAGTGCGAAGGTACAGGTTCTGGGTAAATGTGCGTGTGGAAGATCGTCTGAGTAAGTTTTTTTTGGGAGTGTGCATATGGGAGGAGAATTTGTGTAAGTTCGTGTAAGTGTATGTGAGAGAAAGCACGCAATTTTGTGTGAGTTTCTGTGTTAGTGTCGGTGAAGAATATGTGTATGTCAGTGGGCAGGGGTTACTGTGCATGTGCATGCAAATGAGTGGGAGAGTGAGTGAATTGGAGGAGAGCCTTTGTAAGTTTTCTTGCGTGTGAGTGCGTGTGCGAACGACGGAATAGAGGCTGTCTAAGTTTGCATGTCGGGGAGAGCATGTGTATATCTGTAAAGGTGAGTGTGTGAGTGTGGGTTGAGATGAGGTGTAATTGTGATTGTGTGTATAAGGGTGAGTCTTTGAGTGCATGTGTGAAACATGAGTGTGAGGGAGTATGTGTGGGATTGTGGTCAGTGTATAAGTATGCATGTGACAGAGGGACAGTGAAAGTGTACATAAGTGCATGTGTGTGAGTGTCGAAACAAGTTCTGTTTAAGAATGAGTGTGGGTGTGCGTTGGACGAGTGTCAGTATAGTTACGTGAAACTGTGTGGGTGGGAGAGAAAAGTGCAAGTGTGCATAAGTGTGTTTGGGTGTGGAAGGGAGGTCTGGGTAAGTGTATGAGTTATGTGTGTGTGGGAGGATTGTCAGTATAGTTGTGTGTAAGTGCGTGGGTGTGAAAGAGTCAGTGAAAGTGTGTGTGACTGTGTTTGTAATGGTGGGAGGAAGGTCTGTAAAAGTGCGTGTGCATGCGGGGTGGGAGGAGGATCAATGAACATACATGTGAAAGTGTGAGTGTTAGTGGTGGGTCACTGAAAGTGTGTGTGAGTGCGTGAGTGTGTGCGAGTATACGTGAGTGTATGTGTGGGACAGGTCCGTATAAATGTGTGTGAGCGTGTGAGTATTCGAGTAAGGCCTGTGTAAGTGTGTGTTAGCGGGCATGTGTATGTGTGTGTGTGAGTGTGTGTGTGCGTGTGTGTGTGAGAGAGAGAGAGACAGATAGAGAGAGTGTGTGAGTGAGTGCTTGGAGACGGTTTGTGTACGTGCCCGTGAGCGTATTTTTTCTGGCAGGTGTATCTGTGCAGGCAAGTGTAAGTGTGTGTGTGAGTGTGGAATGAATTTCTGTGGAAATGTGCGCGATTGTGTGATTGCAGGAGAATGTCTGTGTAAGTGTGTGTGATTGTGTGAGTGTGGGAAGAGATTCTATGCACGAATGACTCATTGTATGAATGTGTGAGCTCCAGAGGTGTGTATATGTAAGTGTGTGTGTGTATATATCTCATTATGTGTGAGAGTTTGACTGGGTAGAAGAGTGCCTGTGTAAGTGTTTGTGACTGTGAATTTGGGAGGTGTGTCTGTCTACGTGTGTGCGACTGCGTGTGTATGGGAGGAGTCTGTGCCAGTGTATGTGAGTGTGTTTTTGTGTGAATGTTTGGAAGGAATTGTGTGGTAGTGTGTGTGTGTGTGTGTGTGTGTGTGAGTTACAGTGTGTTGGAGAGGGTATGTGTAAGGTAATCTGAGTGTGCTTGGGTGTGAGTGTGTGTAAGGAGGGTTTGTTTAAGTGTGTGTGATTGTGTGTTTGCGCGTGAGCGTGAGTGAGCATATGTGAGTGTGTGTGCTTGTGAATGTGTATGTGAAGGGTCTGTGTAAGTGTCTGTGTATATGTGACTTTGTCTGTGTGCATAGCAGAGGGTCTGTGAAACAATGCACGGTTGTGTGTGGGAGGAGTGTCTGTCCAAGTGTATTTGTGTGTAAGTGTGAGTGAGAAGGTCTGTGTCAATGATCTGGATTGAGTGTGTAGATGGGAGAAGTGTCTGTGTACGTGGGTGTTAGTGTGATTGGTTGGAAGAGGGTCTATGCATGAACGTGTGTGTGTGTGTGTGCGCGTGCATGCAGGTGAGGAAGGAGGTACTGTTTAAGTGTGCGTGATTGGTGTTTCAGTGCATTTGGATTAGGCCCGTATAGGTGGTTGTGTGTGAGTGTGTGAGTACTGGTGGAAGGTTTATGCAATTGTGCGTGTGCGTGAATGTGCCTCTGTGAGCTTGTGTACATGTCAGTGTGACATAATATGCGTTTGTGCAAGTATATGTGAGTGTGTGTGAGACCGTATGATTCCAGGGAGAGTTTGATTAGATTACTTACAGTGTAGAAACAGGCCCTTTGGCCCAACAAGTCCACACCGACCCGCCGAAGTGCAACCCACCCATACCCCTTACCTAACACAACGGGCAATTTAGCATGGCCAATTCACCTGACCCGCACATCTTTGTGTTGTGGGAGGAAACCAGAGCACCCGGAGGACACCCACTCAGACACGGGGAGAATGTGCAAAATCCATAGAGTCAGTGCCCTGAGGTGGGAATTGAACCGGGGTCTTTGGCGCTGTGAGGCAGTAGTGCGAACCACTGTGCCACCGTGCTGCCCACATCTGTCTGTCTAAGTGTACACAAGAGTCTGTGTACATGTGAGTGTGTGTGAGTGTCAGTGCTTTGGAGAATGTGTAAGTGTGTGTGAGTGCATTGTGAGTGTGAATGTGTGGGAGAAGGGTTTGTCAAAGTGTCTGTTTGCATGTGTGTGTATTTGTGTATCTGTGTATATGAGAGTGTGACTGAATGTGAATGTGGGAGAGTGTCTGTTTAAGAGTGAGCGTGAGTGCATGTGTACATGTGAATGTTTGTGACTGTGTGAGCATGTGATTTTGAGAGTGTGCATTTGTGTATGTGCGAAGAACTGTGTGAGTGTGTGGAACATGGTCTGTGTAACTGTGTGCGTGAGTGTATGTTTGTGTGTGGGATTGTGTGAGACTGTCTGATTGTGTGATAATGTCTGTATAAGTGAGTGTGTGCGTCTGGGAGAGAGTGTGTCAGTGTGTTGAAGAGCGTGTATGTGTACATGTGCGTATGAGTGTGGGAGGAAGGTCTGTGCAAGTGTTTGTGAATGCGATTGTGTATCTGTGCATATGAGTGTGTGGTTGGACGGTCTGTGCAAGCATGTGTGAGTGTGTGCATGTCAATGTGTATCTATGAGAGAGGAGTGCCTTTGTAAGAGTGCCTGTGTATGCATGTGTTTGAAACTATTGGAAAAGGTTCTGTGGAAGTGGGTATGAGTGTTTGAGAGAGGGTGTACCAGTGTCTCTGTAAGTGTATGTGAATGTAGGTTAGGGCATATTTGAAAGAATGTGTGTGTGTGTGCGTGTGTGTGTGTTTGTGTGTGTTTAAGTGTTGCAGGAAGGTTTGTGCAGGTTTGTGCTAATCTTGGGTGGTAAAGGTCTGTGTAATTGTTCTGAGTGAGTGAATGTTAGAGGAAGGCCCCCAGTAAATGTGTGTGAATGCGTATGTGACTGTGTATGAGTGTAAGTGTGAGTGTAAGTGTGCGACAGGTAGGTCTGAGTAAATGTGTGTGTGACTGGGACAGTGTGCTTTTGTGTATGCACGCATGTATATGAGTGTGTGTCAGTTTGTTTTGTGGTAGGTGGTTGGTATGAGAGTGAGTCAACGGAAGAGGCATTCTGTGTAAATCTGTGTCTATATGTGTCAGTATTTTTGAGTATGTGCGGGTCTGCGGGAGAACAAATGTGGAACTATGTGTTATGATGTGTCAGCATGTGGCAGAAGTGTTTCTATAAGCGTCTATGACAGTGTGTGTTTGAGTGTGAATGTTTATTTGGGTTTAATTGTGTGTTGGGGAGTGTCTGCGGAAAGGTGTGGAAATATCTGAGTGAAGAAGATTCTGAGTAAATGTGCATGAGAGTGTGTGTATAAGTGAGTGTGTGAATGTTTGTGTGAGCGGTGCTGTGTGCGCGTGAACGCATTGGAGAAGCTTATGTGTAAATGTGTATGTGTACGTGTGTGAGAGTTCTTGTGAGTATATGGAGTGCGTGGGAGAGTGCCTGTGAAACTGCGTGTCAGTATGAGTGAGTGTGTGAGAGGAGAGTGTACGTGTCTGTGAATGTGTGTGAGTGTGTATTTCTGCGTGTTTTGAGATTTGTGCGGGTGAGACTCAGTAATTCTGTTGGTGGACATGTTGATGTGTTTGTGTGTGGGGTAGAAGGTTCTGTGTAAGTGTTTGTGCGTGCATAAGTGTGCTGAGTATGATGGTGCATATGAGAGTGCAAGTGAGTGTGTGTTAAGAAGGAGATGCGATGGAAATGTATATGAACGTGTGATTGCTTGGGAGGATTATCTGTGTAAGTGACAGAGTGTGCCTGAATGTGTGCATGTGGGAGGACGGTCATTGCAATTGGATCGGTGTGTATGCGAGTGTGTGGGTACAGAGGAGATATGTTGTGCATGTGTGTTTGAGTGTACAATGTGGAACGAGGGTCTTTGTAAGTGTGAGTCACTGTGTACGTGAGTGTTAGAACACAGTCTGCCCATGTGTGTGAGAGGGTGATTATGGGAGAAGCGATGAATAAATGTGAGTGTGAGAATAGGAGGAGGGTCTGTGTAAATGTATATGGCGTTTTCGTGAGTGTATAGGAAAGGTTCTGAGTAAGTGCATGTGTGAGTGTGCATGTGTAAGTGTTTGAGTAGATGCTCTATGTAATCTAATGTGACTGTGCAAGCTTGTGTGAGTACGTGTGATTGTACGCGAATATATTTCTGTTGGAGAGGGAGCGTGCAAGCGTGGGTGTATGTGAGTGAGTGTGAATCCGTGGAAAAAAGGTCTGTGAGTGTGTGTATGTGTAAGTTTTTATATGCGTGTGTGAGCAGAGTCTGTGAGTATGTGCGTATATGGTGGTCTGTGTGACTGCGAGTTTGTGGAAGAAAGTCTGTTCAAGTTTGAGTTTGTATACGTAATTATCTGTGTGTTCGTGTATGCGAGGGTCGTTGTAAGTGAGTGTGCGTGTGACAGGACAGTCCGTGCAAATGCGTGTGGACATGTGTGTATGGTGGAGTTCGTCTGTGTAACTGTACGTGAGTGTGTGAGAGAAGGTGTGTGAAAGTGGTTATGAGTGCTTGAGCGTGTGTGAGTGTAGAGGAGTAATGTTTGTTTCAGTGTGTGTGACTGTGTGCAAGTGTGTGTATATTCTGCGCAAGTGTGTTTGTTTGTATGTGCGAGTGTACGTCTGAGTGTGTGGCAGAAGTTCTGTGTAAGTGCATTTGTGTATATGTGAGCGTGTGTGTCTCTCTCTGTGGGAAGAAGGTCTGTATAATTGAGTGTGAGTGTATGGGAGGAAGTCATGAGTAATTGTGAGTGTGCGAAGGGGACAATGCCTGTGTAAGGATCATGTGAGTGGGTCGGTGAGTGTGTCATGTGTTGGAGCAGTGTTTGCGTAATTGACTCTGAGAGTGTGATTATGTGAGTAGGGTCTGTGTTGATTTGAGTGTCTGTGTTGGAGGAGGTTCTGTGTAATTGAAAGTGTGTGTGCAGGAGAGGATTTGTGTAAGTGCTTGAGAGTGCGGGAGCAGAGACTGTGCAAGTGTGAGTGTGTGTGTGAGTGAATATGTGTGGAAGGAGGGTCTGTGATGTGAATGCTCGTGTGTAAGAACGTGTGGAAGGATAGTATGTGTGATTCTGTGCATGTATATGTGAGTGTGATTCGGGGTGTTTGTGTGAGAGAGCGTCAGTAGTAGTCTGCGTGTGCATATTCGAGTGTTAGTGTGAGTGTGTCGGAGGAGCATCTGTATAAGTGTCTGCGACTGTGTGTGAGGGTGTGTGAGCATATAGGAGTGCGTGTGAGAGCGAATGTGCAGGAGACGTTCGGTAAAGTGTGTGTCAATATGTGTCAGTGCGTGTGAATATGAGTGTGTGGGTGGCAGATCTGTGTAAGTGTGCATGTGTATATGTTGGATTGAGGGTGTGTGTGAGTGGGAGGCCCATCAATATAGCGTGTATGAGACAATAATTATGTATGAAAATCTGTGTGTATACTTAAGTGTGAGTAACTGTTTGCTTTGTGGAGTCGGTGTATGTGAGTGAATGTCAGTGTGTTGGATAGGTTCAGTACAAGCGTAGGTGCTTTATACATACATGTCTGTGAGTGTGCATGGTAGCAGGATCTTTGTATGTGTGTGTGTGACAGAATTTGAAAAGTTCCATTTCAGAACGTGAGGGTGCATGTGTGTGTGTGGCATGAGGGCCTACCTAAGTGTGTGTGAGTGTGTGTGTATGGTGGAGGTTGTGTAAGTGTGTGCAGGACAGCAGGATATGTTTAAATGTGTGTGAGTGCAGGTACGTGGGAGGAGGGTCTCTATCAGTGTATGTGGCTGCGTCTAAGTGAGGATTGCAGATGCTAGAGATAAGAGCTGAAAATGTGTTGCTGGAAAAGTGCAGCAGTTCAGTCATCATCCAAGGAGCAGGAGAGTCGACGTTTCGGGCATGAGCCTGAAGAAGAGCACATACCCAAAACATCGATTATACTGCTCCTTGGATGCTGTATGACCTGCTGCACTTTTCCAGCAAAACTGTTTCAGCTATTTGGCTGCGTGTGCCAGAGTGTTTGAGCATTTGTGAGAGTCTCTGAGGGCTTGGGAGAGAGTTAGCGGAAGTGTATGTCTGTGTGCGAGTGGAACACTATAGCCGCGTGAGCGTGCAAGTGGGCAGAGGGTTTGTGTACGTTTGAGTGTGTGCATGAGTGACTGTGTGTGTATAAGTTCATCTTTTAGTGTGAATATGTGGGTGAGGCTCTCTGTGAGTGTATCTCAGTGTGAGTGCGTGCCAGGAGTGTCTGTGCAAGTGTGTGTGGCTGCGTGCGCCAGTGTGTTTCAGCATTTGTGAGTGTCTGTGAGTGCTTGGGAGAGAGTTGGCAGAAGTATGTGAGAGTTTAGGAATAGGGTCTGTGTAAGTGTGTGCAACTGTATGTGTAAGTATGTGTGACTGATTTTACATAGATGTGTGCATGTGGGAGATCGGTATGTATAAGTGTGCGTGAATGTGTGAGTGTGCATGTGTGAAGGAATTTATAGGTGTGTGAATGTATCTGTGGATGAAGGGGCTGTGCAGGTATGAGTCTGTGTAATTGTGTCTGAGCTTGGGAGGCAGCTTTGTGGAAATCAGTTTGCAGGATTTGTAATGTGTGAGTGTGGGTGTGTAGGAGGAGGGTTTGTGCATGTTTGCCTGTGGAGAGGAACACGATAGCTGCGTGAGTGTGCGAATTGGCAGAGGGTGAGTGTATGTGTGAATGTGCGCATGAGTGACTGTGTGTTCATCTTTTAGTGTGAATATGTGGATGAGGCTCTCTGTGGGTATACCTGAATGTGAATGTGTGTCAGGAGGGTCTATGCAAGTGTGTGTGGCTGTGTGTGCCAGTGTGTTTGAGCAGTTGTGAGTGTCTGTGAGTTCTTGTGAGAGAGTTAACGGAAGTGTGTGTGAGTGTGAGAGTGTGGGAAGAGGGTCTGTGTGTGTAACTGTGTGTGTAAGTGTGTGTGAATGATTTTGCGTAGATGTAAGCATATGGGAGAGTGTCCGTGGAAGTGTGTGAGTGTGAACGCATGGGAAGAGGGGCTGTGTAAGTGGGTATTACAGTGTTTGAGTGTGCGTATATGAATGTGTTTGAGTGTGTGCATGCGAAGGTCTGTGTAATTGTACGTTTATACGTCTATGTGTATGTGTGTGGTTGGGCGGTCTATGCGCATGTTTGAGTGTCTGTATTAATGTCTGGGAAGGGTCTCTTTAAATGTGTGTGAGATTGAATATCGGAGGAAGATCTGCATAAGTGTGTGATTACGTAAGTATGGGAACAGTGTCAGTGTTAGTTTGAGAATGGACCGGCCAGAGAACATTCTGTGTAAATGTGAATGAGTGTGTGTGTCTCTCTGTGTGGATGTATGTGCATGTGGGGGGCAGGAGTGGGTTCATTCAAGTATGATTCAACGTGTGATTGTGTGAGTGTGTGATTATGGGAGGATGGTTTATGTCAGTGAGCGAAAGCCTGTGTAAGTGTGTGTGTGTGAGACAGGTTATACGCAAAAGTGTGTGAGAATGTACGTGTGTGAATGAAGGAGGGATGCCTGTGCAAGTGTGTTTGAACATGTGTGTGAGAGGGTGGAGGATCTGTGTAATTAAGTGTGCATGTGCATATGCGAGTGTGTGTGGGAGAGTATCTGTGTAAGTCTGTGTAACTGTGTGGCAGTGTTGATTGTGACTTTGTGCGTGTGGATGTAGGAGAAGTGCCTGTGTAAGTGTGAGTGGTCGTGAGTGTTTCTGTGGGAGAGTGTCTATGTAAGTGTGTGAATCTGTGATACCAGTCTGTGTCATTCTGCGCGTGCATGTGTGTGTGGGGAAAAGTGTCAGCATAACTGTACGTTAGCATGTGGAAGTGTGCAAGGGCGATCTATGTAATTTTGAGTGTGTGCGCATGTGAGAGGACTGTCTGTTTAAGTTTGAGTGTTTGCATGTGTGAGACGGTCCGTGCAAGCGTTGGAGTGGGAGGAAGATCTGCACAAGTGAATCTGTGGGTCGGAGCGAGTCTACACAAGTATGTGTGAGTTTGTGTGAGTATGAGTGTGTGCGGACCGTCTAGGTAGGTGTGAAGGCGCGTGAGTGTGTGCGTGTGAATGAAAGTCCATACAAGTATGTGTAAGTGTATGTATGCGTGAGGAGGAGCTGGGGAAATATCTGCAATTGTGTGAGCGCGAGAAACGATCTGTCTAAGTGTGCCTGAGTGAGTGTTGGAGAACGTGTGCGTAAGTGCATGAGTATGAGAGTGTGGGAGAGGGGTTGTTTAAGGAGGTATGAGTGTAGAAGTGTGGGAGAATGTCCTTGCAAGCGTGAGTGTGAGAGTGTGGGAGAGTTTCTCTCCTTAGTATGTGAGGTTCTGTAAGCGCATGTACATGTGTGAGTTTGTCAAAGAGGATCTGTGTTATTGTGTGTGAGTGACACTGTATGTGGGAGGAGTGTGTGTGTGTGCATATGTGCGTGTATATGTGTGTGTCTGTGTGGGACAGAGTCTGTGGAAGTGTTTCTGCGTGAGTGAGTGTGTGGATGAGGGTCAGCGTAAGCGTGTGTGAGTGTGTGGTGAGCGTGTGAGTATTGGAGTTTGGTTAATGTAAGTATGCACAAATGTGTGAGTGTAGGAGAGTGTCAGTCAGTTTGTGTTATTGTATGGGAGAGTGTGTTATTGTGCTTGTGTTTATGCATGTGTAGCAGAAGGGTTTGTGTAAGTGTGCATGAGTATATGTGAGTGTGTGTGGGAGAGTGTATTATTGTATGCAAGTGTGTGCGTGCATATGAGGGAGAGCGTTTGTGCAAGTGTGTATGTGAGCGTCTGCGCACGCGTGGGAATAGGGTTTGTACCAGTGTGTGTGTGTGTGAGTGGATGTAAGGGCTTTTCATTCATTTGTGGGACTTGGGTGTCAGGGTGGTGATTGAAATGGATTGGAACTTGCCGAGGGTGGTGTTTCCTAGTACGTGCAACCCTTGTCCCACTAGTTGAACGTGATAGTGCGTTTGGAATGCGCTGTTTAAGGACTTTTGGTGAATTTGTTGTGTATTTGCGTTTGTGGGTGGAGGTTCACTGGACTGTGTGTGTGGGTGTTTGAGTGTGTGAGTATCTGTTGTGCGTGCCCATGTGTGAGGACGTGCTTGGGTGTGTGAGCTCAAGTGTGTATGTGTGGGTGTCTTTGATACTGTGAGTGCAACTTTGTGAATGAGTGTGTGGATGTGTGTCTTTGTGTGAAAATAGCATTTAGTGTGTTGAAGAAGGGCCTGTGTAAGTGTGTGTGAGGGTTTGGGAGGAGGATCTGTCTTATTGTGTGCTGGTGAGAGTGTGGGAAATCTTCTGATAGCGCCTATGCGTGTGTGAGTTTGCCGGAGAGGATCTGTGTTCTTGTATGTGAGTGACACTGTGTGTAGGATGAGTGTGAGTGCATACGTGCGTGTGTATATGTGAGAGTCTGTGTGGGAGAGACTGTGTAGGTGTGTGATTGGGTGAGTGTATGTGATTGGGTGAGTGTGTGTATTTATGTGTGGGTGTGACAGTGTAAGTGTGTGAGAGGACGTCTCTGTGAGTGTATGTGCGATTGTGTGAATGTGAGTGTATGTATGTGTGCGTGTTTGATTGTTGCAAGAGCTTGTGTGTGGGGATGTGTCGAGCTTGTCTTGTTACCTGTAGTGTGACAAGCAACAAATATCATGGTTGAGGCCATCCTGGCGGTAGGGGAACTGAGCTACAGCGTCTGCTGAGTCACATGTGTGATTCTTATCCACGGGAGACTGATCCTCTCTAAACATCAGTGGGGTGAAGTGTGTGATGCTTGTGTGAGTGTGTGATGCTTGTGTGAGTGTGTGTGGGAGATGTGGGTGTGTGTGTATGTGTGTGAGTGTATGTGCGTCTGTGTTTTCGTGTGTGCGTGAGTCAGGGGTAGCGTGTGTGTCTTGGTCAGTGTGTGAGTGTGTATGTGTGTGGGGGATGAGTGTGTCAGGATGCAAGTATGCGTGTGTGTGAGGGCGTGTTTGTGTGTGTTTGGTGGGGTATGTGTGTACGTGTAAGCGTGTGTGTGGGTGTTTGTTTGTGGGTGTGGATGTGTGGGATTGTGTGGGTAAGGTGTGTGTGTTTGTGTATCTGGGTCAGTGGGTGTCTGTGTGTGTCAGTGGTGTGTGTAGATAGGTGTGTAGGAGTGTGGGTATATGGGTTTGGTGTGTGTCTCTCGGTGTGTGTCTGTGTGTATGTGGTTGTAGTGTGTGTGTGTCTTTGTGTTTGTGTGTCTGTGTGCCTGCATGTGTGTGTATCTGTGTGTGTCCGTATGTGGTTGTAGGGTGTGTGTGTCTTGGTGTTTGTCTTCCTGTGTGTCTGCGTGTGTGTGTATCCGTGTGTGTGTGTCTGAGCGTTGTGTTTTTGTGCTTGTGTGTGTGTGTGTGTGTGTGTGTGTGTATATCCGTGTGTGTGTGTGCGTGTGTGTTTGTGTGTATGTGTGTGTGTGTGTGTGTGTGTGTGTGAATATATATTAGTTCATACATGTGTGATGATTAACCACAGCAGACTCTTTCAGTCCATATAAACAACAGCAGTGTGCCAGCCTGTTCATTTTAGCTCGGAGCAGCAAGCCTGATGATGTGGACATCTCCAATATTGCTTTGTGTCTTGGTGCTGGCGCAGCCCAACACTGCTGACAGGGAACTGCGAAGCGGCATTTATTTGGGAGGTCAGTGCAAATCGCAGGAAACACTCTGGATGTGGGTTTTAGGGGAGAAAACGAGGAGGCCATTCTGTCCATGCAGCCTGTGATGCCTTTCATTTGCGTCAGGGCTGCATTGTCTTGTTTCTGCGGCATCTCACATCTGTTCTGTTAAGGTGAAAAAGTGCAGCACAATCAAAAACTTCCTTGCTCCTATTTCCTGGGTCACTGTGTGTTCCGTTTCTTAAACAGGATTAAACCAGCTAGTGGGCTTAGGGAGTTGGTAAAGGAGGCAGAAATACTCAGTGAGGGAGGAAACCTTCCCTCACTGAGGGGTTTGGGGAACGAGCGTCCTGCCAATAGGGATCTGCAGATTGCGAACAGAAGCCTCCAGAATGAGATTATATGGAAAGGAATGACAAAGAAGTTACGGAATGGTGCTGGGTGAACTGCCCAAATTGCAGAGCTGACATTGACAAGCCGGGCCGAACGGCCTCCTTCGGCATTGCGGATAATTCCGTGTCTTTCTAATTCAAGATCAGTTCAGTCCTCCTTCATTCCCTCCTCACTCTCCTCCCCCATCCACAGAGAAGCTGCTGTGAACATTACCTTTCTAAGATAATAAGGTGTATGGTGTACAAATAGGCTGTGTGGCCCATCTACTCTGTTCTGCTGTTGAATAAGATCGTGGCTCTACTGATCATCCTCAATTCTCATTCTCAGGGTACTCCGCAACTCCTCTGATTTATTTCCTGAATATAGATCTCCCTATCTCAGATCCTTTAACGCACTGAATGACGGTAAGCGTGAGGCGCTGCACTTGTGAGGAGATCAAGTGTTAAGTAGACATGTACAGGGACCTGAACAGCATTGATGTACGGAGGGATCTTGGGATTCAATTCATTGGCTCCCTGAAGGTAGCTATGCCAGTAGATAAGTTCACAAAGAAGGAATATGACAGGATCACCTTTATTGGTCTGATTATTGAGTACAAGAGGCAGGATATCATGCGGTAGCTTTATAAGAGTTTGTTTGAGCAATACCTAGAACGTGGCATTCAATGCGGATCACCACAATTATTTGAAAGATGTGAAAACAATGGAGAGAATGCAAAAGAGGATTAACTGGATATTGCCTGGATTAGAGGACATAAACTATAAAGGATAGGCCAGAAAAACTCAGTTAAAAATCACACAAACACAGATTATAGTCCAATAGTTTATATGTAAGCACTTAGATCAAATACGATTCATTCCGCATGCTATGATCCTGCCCCACCATGTAACTGACGATGGAGCAGTGCTTCGAAAACAAAGCTTCTAAGTAAACCTTTTGGACTATAGCCTCGTGTTGTCCACTTTTTAACTTTGTACACCCCAGTCTAACACTGACATTTCTACATCATTGAAAAACGTTTTCCCTGTGGCGGAGGCTGAGGGCAGACTTGGTCGAAGTTGATAAAATCATGAGAGGCATAGATAGAGTTAACGTTCAGAAACTTTTTTCGCCGAGTTGAAATGTTTGATATTAGAGGCGAAGAATTTAACTTGAGAGGGGGCTAGTACAATGAAACTTTATCCTCAAATCTCCTTTAAACTGTCGCCCCTCACCTCTGTCTCTCTCTCACACATTTTTCTCTCTCTCTATCCTGCCTTTCTCTCTCTTTTTATTTCCATGTGTCTCTCCATTTCTATCTCTATCCCAGCCTCTGTCTCTTCTGATCTTTATGATCTTTCTTTCCCTCCATCACTATCCTTAACTCTGCGTATCTGCATTTCTCTCTTTCTCTCTATCTCTATCCCTATGTCTCTCTGCTTCTCTTTATAATCTGTCACTATTTCTGTCTCTGCTTCTCTATCTGCCTCCCTCTCTCTGCCCATCTCTCCCTCTCTCTGTGTCTCTCGCTCTCTATTTCGCACGCTCTATCTCTCCCTTTAAGCCATTTCTTGAAACAAAATAATGTTTATGCAATGCCTGATGCCCTATTCCAGAGTTTGTTTCACATGGTCCCGTAAGGCACCATGGCAGATTCCTTGACATCCCTGCTTCAAAATGAGCTGGTATGTTCTCTCAGAATTTTGCTTCCAATCGTTTGACCTCACACGGAGAACTGTGCACTGCTCTGATCTACAAATTGAAATGATCCCAGCTGTGGTCATACAGGAAAAGTTAAGGTCCCAGACTGAAACCTCGCTTGTTAGGCCAGAGGCGGCAAATTGTTTTGTTTCTGTTATCATTGAGCCTTATCCATGGGTGTATTCAGAAGATGTTCCAAATATACAATGAACACGAAGAACATGGACATTTTTTAAAAAAGTCAAATAGTTTTTTTTATAGCACAAGAATTGTTGGGAAGATGCAATTGCAAAGTGTAGATAGAAAGTTTCATCCTTTTAGAAGTCGCAATAGCAGATGGCTTCTCACATCTCAGTAACAGTCACCCCGCCTCCACACTAAATCTTATTCAGCCGATTGAAAAGTTGGTTTCCATTTGGCATAACGGTTATCTCCACTTTATGTGTCAGTGCTGATATCCTTAAACCCCCACAATTCTGCTGTCGGTACCCCTCACTTTTACCATACTTAAAAACAGTGCACAATTCTGCACTCAATATTTCTCCTTTACACCACATATGAAGAACCGCGCACACATCTGCTCTCAATATCTCCCAGTTAGACTATACAGAAAACACCATGAACATTTATGCTCTCAATGTCCCTCGATTATAGCACATATAATGTACAGTACACAAATCCTTTCTCAACATTTCTCAGTTGTACGACATAAAATGTGCAGTGAAGAATTCTGCTTTCAGTATCGCTCAACTGCAGCAAATGTAAGCAACAGTTCACAATTCTGTTATCTGTATTTCTCAGTTACAGCACACTAAAACATTATGCACAATTCGGCACTCGATATCACTCAATTACACCACACATTAGCAGAGTGCACAGTTGTGTTCTCAGTATCGGTTAGAACAGACTTTGAGCACTTTGGATAACTCTTCTTTCGCTATCCCTCTGTGAAACTACACTACACTATTGGTTGCACCCTACTTACATCACTGGCTGTTGATAATAATGAAAGGCGTTTTCTGTTTCCCAGGTTTCTTCAGCGATTGTAAGAGTATGGGAGCAACTTGTAAACAAAGGCAGTGTGACAAAAGTGAGACTACTCTCAATGGGATATGTGCCGGTAACAAGTACTGCTGTTGGAAAAGCTGAGGAAGGGAAAACCAAATGTGTCACAGGGCGAGGCATGACTGAGTTTAACTGATGCTGCCTGCTCATTCTGAAATTCTGTTTCAGCTCAATCACGTAGACACGATAATATTCTGACACACTGTTTTCTAAAACAAGTAAATAAAATTCACTGCATTGATCATTGGGTATTGTCTGTCTCTCATTACTCACGAGGATCAGAGTGTGCTCACACTGACCAGGAGTTAGGGGGCGTGGGTGGTGGGTGGTGGGATGGGAATGCCAGAGAATGGGAATATACATTGTTTTTTTCTGTAGCTCCTACATAGTCACAATCACAGTGCCATCGCTACATGGCAAAATGCCACGTTCACACATTGCTCAGCATGTTCTGCTATAACTGGAAGCACAGGCTGTAGAAAATCATCACGATGTCTGGATGTTCCAATCCTGTCAGAGGTCAGTGTTTAGGCATCTATTCACTGTTGGACAGTCAGTGATTCGGCAGTCAGGACTGTCGGAGGGTCAGTGCTGAGGAAGTGGGCATTGATGGAGGGACACTGCTGAGGGAGCGGCCAGTATTGGATGCACAGCGATGCTTCACACTTTAGAGGGTTAACACTGATAAAGTGGACACTTTTGGATGGTCAGTGCTGGTGGAGTGGGCAGTTTCAGGGCCAGCACTGAGGGAGATCCGCACTGCCGCGGGTCAGTGTTGACTGGGAACTGCACTGTCGGAGAGTCCGTGACAAAGGAATGGGCACTGTCAGAACTTCAGTGCTGAGGGAGTGCAGCACTGTTGGGGGGTCAGATCTGAGGGAGTGCCGCATGTTCAGACGGTCAGTGTTAAGTGTGTGCTGCACTGACGGACGGTCATTTCTGAGGGACTGATTCAATGTTGGACAGTGCAGAGGGAGTGCCACACTGTAGGAGGGTAAGTGCTGAAAGAGCTGGAACATTCCGAAGGTCAGTTGGAGCGAGCTCGCACTGTCAGATGGTCAGTGCAGAGTGAGTGCCATACTCTCAGAGTGAACTGGTACTGGCGGAGTGTCACACCTTCGGGGGTTCAGAGCAGAGGGAATACCACGCTGTCTAAAATAAGTGCGGCCGCACTGGCGGATGGTCAGTGATGAAGCGAACATCCCACAGTCGAATTACAGTATAAACAGTGGCGCCGCTCTGTCGGATGTTCAGTGATGTGGTAATGCGGCCTTGTCAGAGAGTCCATGCTGTGCGAGTGCCATACGGCCTGATACTCAGTGGTGAGGGTTCTCTGCACTGCCGGAGTATCAATGTTCAGGGAGTAGGCACCTTCAGAGAGTTCATGCTGAGGAAGTGTGGCACTCTCAGAGGAACAGCCCTAAGGGGATGCCAACCTGTTGGACCATCTATGCTGAGGGAGCGCCGCAAAGTCAGAAGGTCAGTGCTGAGCGAGCGCCGTACTGTTGGATGGTCAGTACTGAGTGGGTGTGGCATTGTTAAATGATCTGTCTGACGGAATGCCTCTCCATTGGAGGGTAATTACTGAGGGAGTGCCGCACTGTGGGAAAACCAGTGTAGAGGGAGTGCTGCACAGTCTGATGATCAGTGCTGTTGGAGGTCCACACTGTCAGTGGGTCAGCGGTGATGGATTCAGCATTGTCGGAGTGTGAGCACTGAGGGAGTGTCCTACAGTTGGATGGTCAGTGCTGACGGACTGCGGTTCGGTCGGACGTTCAGTGCTGTTGGAGCTTCGAGTTATCGGAGGGTCAGTGCTGTGGATCTGTGGCACTCACAGAGCGTCAGTGTTAATGGCGTGCTACAGTCAGAAGGACAGAGCTGAGAGGGCGCTGCATTGATGGTAGGTTAGTGCAGAGACAGTGCCCACTGTCAGTGGATCAGTCATGAATGATTGCCACACTGTTCGAGGGTAACTGCTGAGAGAGTGCAACATGATTGTAGACTCACTGGTGAGTGACCCCCACACTGTTGGAGTTTCAGTTTTGAGGGATATCCGCACGATTGGAGAGTACGTGCTGACCGAGCTCCAAACTGTCGGAGTGTCAGGATTGAGTGAATGTGGCATAGTCGGAATGTCAGTGCTGGAGGCTTAGTGCTGGAAGAGTGTCACACTGTCGAAGTCGCAGCAGCGAGCAAGCTCTTCATTTTCTGACTGCCAGTAAGTGCTTAAGTAGCCGGGAACTGTTCGTGGGTCAGTGCAGTGCGAGCTCCACACTGTCGGAGCGTCATTAGGGCGGAAGCGCAGCACTATTATATGATCTGTGTTGTGTGAGTGGGCACACTTGAGCAGTCCGAGTTATGGGTGTGGGCTCTTTCGGACGTTTAGCACAGAGGAAGTGAGCACTTTCAGAGGGTCAGTACTGAGAGAGTGATGCACTCTCGGAAGTCAATGCTGAGGGGGTGTCCCACTGTTGGATGGTCAGTGTTGAGGAAATCTGTCCCTGTCAGAGGGTCAGGGCTGACTGAGTTCCACAATACCGAATCGACAGTGCTGAGGGAACTCTGCACTTTTGGAATGCTAGTGCTGAAGGATCTCCACATCGTCAGAGATTCAGTGCTGTGGGAGCACCGCACCATTGGATGCTCGGCGCTGGGGAAGGACAGGTCAGTGCTGAGAGAGTGCAGCACTGTCAGAGGATCATTGCGGAGGGAATGGGAAATGTTGGAGGATCAGTACGGATAGTCATTGCTAATTAGGTCCCGCACTGTAAGGGGAACTGCTGATGGAGCTCTGCATTCCCAGACGGTCAGTGCAGATGCAGAGTCCCGCTATCAGACGGTCAGTGCTGAGGGAGCGCTGCTCTGTCGCCGGATCAATTTTGTGGGAGTGGGTACTGTTGGAAGAGCAATGCAGAGGGAACTCTGCACTGTTGGTTGGTCAGTGCTCAGGGAACCTCGCGCTGTCACAGGATTAGTGCTGAGGAAGCACAGCACCACTGCTGTGTCAGTGGTGAGGGAGCTCTTAACTGATGGAGTGTCAGTGCTAATAAAATACTACACTGTCGGAAGGTCAGCAATGATGGAGCTCCACATTGTCGGAGGTGCAGTGACAAGGAAATGGGGTACTATTGGAGGGTCAGTGTTAAGGGAGCTCCGCGTTGTCAGAGAGTCAGAGCTGAGGCAATGTCCCACTCTCAGTGGGGCAGTGGTGACGCAGTGAGGCACTGTTAGATGGTCAGTGTTAATGTAACGGGGCACTGTTGGATGGAAAGTGCTGAGGGAAGGTGAACCATTGTCGCATTAGCGTTATGGGAGCACTACACTGTTGGAAGTTCAGATCCAAGGGAACGGCGCACTGTTGGATGGTCAGTGCTGAGAGGGTTTGCTTTGTCGGAGGGTCAGTGCTGAGGGAGCTCCCACTATCAGAGGGTCAGTGCTGATTGAGATGCGCATAGTTGGAAGGTCAGTGCTGAGGGAGCGCTGCACTGTTGGAGGGTCAGTGTTGAGGGAGCACATACTGTCGAGCATCAATGCTGTTGGAGCATGCACTTGGGAGGATTTATGTTGATAGATCGTTGCACTGTTGGAAAGTCAGTGCTGAGGAAAGGTAGGGCTTTGTTGCATTGACACAGGGTCAGGCTGAGGGACCTCCGCTGTGTCAGAGGGCCAGTGCTAAAGAATTGTCGCAGTGTTCGACGATCAGTCCTGAGAATGTGCGCCACTGTCAGTGAGTCAGTGAAGGGCCAGCACAGCTCTGTCATTGATTTAGTGTTGAGGCTGCTCTGCTCTGTTGGAGGGAGTGTCGCACTGTTGTAGGGTCAGTGCTGTGGGAGTGCTATACTGTCGAGGATCTCCGCACAGTTGGAGTGTCAGTGCTGCGGCAGCGTGAGGTTTTTGGAGCGCTGAGAGAGTGGGCACTATCAGACCATATGTGCTATGGATGTCCACACTTTCAGCGTGACATCGTTGAGGGAAGGTCAAACCATCGCAGGGTCAGTAATGAGCAATTGCCACATGGTTTCGGGTCAGCGCTGTGTCAGTGGCCACTGTTGGAAGGTCACTTCTGAGGGAATGCCGAACTATTGGAGGATCAATACTGAAGAATTGCTGCACTGTTGGAATGTTAGCGCTGAGGCAGCGGGCCTAGGATGGTCAGTGCTGAGGGAGCGCTGCATTGGATGAGTACCACGCTGACCTAGTTTGACACTGTCGGAGGGTCAGTTCTGAGAAAGTGTCCCACGGTTGATGGGACTGTGCTGAGAAACTCCGCATTGCCCCAGGCCCAGAGCTTAGAAGGCTCACAGTCGGACGGTAAGTGCTGAGGGCATGTCGCACTATTGAAGGGTCAGTGCTGAGGCAGCTCTGCACTGTCATAGGGTCAGTGCTGAGCGAGTGCCGCACTTTGGGAGGTTCAGCACTGAGGAAGTGCTGCACTGTTGGATTATCAGTGCTGAAGGAGTGCTACACTGTTCGAGTGCCAGCGCTGAGTAAGTGTCACACTCTCCGTCTATCTGACCTGAGGGAGTGACACACTGTCAGAGGGTAAGTGCTGTGGGAGATTTGAACTGTCGGATGGAGTGCTGAGGAAGACCCGTACTGCGAGGCTGTCAGTGCTGAGGGAGGGCTGCACTGTGGGAGGGTGAGTGCTGAAGGAATGAGCAATGTCGGAAGGTCAGTGGTGAGTGATTGGCCACAGTCAGACGGTCAGTTCTGAGGTAGTGGAAATACCGGAGGCTCAGCTCTGAGGGAATATTGCACTGTTGGAGGGTCAGCGCTGAAGGAGCATTGCACTGTCGGAGGGACAGTGCTGAGGGTACTCAGCAGTATTGGGCAGTCAGTTCTGAGGGAGGGCCACAGTGTCGGAGGGTCAATGCTGAGTGAACGCTGCAGTGTCGGTGGGTCAGTGCTGAGGGAGTGCCGCACTGTCAGAGGGTCAGTGCTCATGGAGTGCTGCACTGTTGGAGGATTAACGCTGAGGGTGTGTCACATTGTGAGAGAGTCATTGCTGACTGAAATCCTCACTGTTGGAGTTTCAGTATGAGGGTAGGAAGGTGAGTGCTGAGCAACTCGGCATTGTCCGAAGGTCAGTGCTGAGGCAGTGGGCACTGTCGGAGGGTCAGTGCTGAGGAAATAGGCACTGTCAGATGGTCAGCACTGAGGGTATAGGTACTATCAGAGGTTCAGTGCTCTGGGAGCTCTACACGATTGGAGGGACTGTGCTCTGGGAGGTGGGTGAGACAATTTAGTTGTTTACCACAGAGGGCTGATGATGCTGGGTAATTCAATATAGTGAAGACTGACAAAGAGAGAAGGATTCTTAAACAGTGAGGGAATTGTGGGTTAATGAGGGAAGACCGGGAAAGTGCAGCAGTGATTGTTCAGTGTGGCCCCATTAAATGGCATAACAGATGTGATGTGCTTAATGGCCTAGTTCTGCACCTGTGGTGGGAAATATTCTCTGGATTTCTGTCTACCAGGAATGTGTGTAGCAATTTCACTCAGTGGTTAGCACTGCTGCCTCGCAGCGCCAGGCACTCGGGTTCGATTCCACAGTTGGTGACTGCCAGTTTGGAATTTGCAGATTCTCCCTGTGTCAGCAAGGGTTTCCTCCTGCTGCTGCTGTTTCCTCCCACAGTTCAAAAATGTGCAGAGTCAGGTGGAGTGGCTATGAGAAGTTTCTCCGCAATGTGACAAGGATGTGCAGGCTGGGTGGGTTAGCTCTGCAATAATACAGGCCAGAATGCTGCTTCGTGTCATTGTGGACTCGATCGGACGAATGGCGAAAAGGCATAGGAGGAGAAATTAGGCCATTCACCCCATCGAGTCCGATCTACCATATGGCCTATAGGGTTATCTACCCCATTCTCCTGCTTTCACTCCGTAATCCTTGTCCCCCTTGATACTCAGAACCTAATTATGTTTGTATAAATAATATTAAATGACCTGACCTCCATAGCCGTTAGTGGCAATGAATTCCTTAGATTCATAAATCTGTTTGAAAAGAAATCTAATTGCCTTCGTTATAAAACGTCCTCTCTTTACTCTAAGTGTATGCCCTCGGATCCTCTTCTCTCTACCAATGAAGACATCTTCCCAACATCCACGCTATTCAGTGTTATACTTCTCCACCATAGAGATTCTGAACAGAAAGCTTCGAATAGTCGTTTCGCTGATGCACTGTGGGATTGTGGAAAATGGTTAGCAGTTTGACTCAGTGAAGAAGGTGGTGAAATATCGACAGACTCTCTGAAATACGATACAGTGAGCTGGAGCAAGCCCATGTTCTATGGAAGGGTGAGTACACATGTTAATGATTTAAAGCGATCACGGATTCAGCCTGAGTTCCTTCCAAGGAAGTGGGGCACTCTAAACATCTTGTTGTAGGGATGTTCGATTCTAAATACTTCAGCTACAGCGAACTAGAACGGACCGTGCACAGAATCGCTTCTCACAATATCTCAGAGCTAAACGGCACCACCCAAGACGAACCTCAAACACGGGCCGTGTACTTCAGTGTAAAGAAGGTGGACTGAGTTGAGAGAAAGTGATTGAGTCAGTGTGAGTAACTGTGAGAAGCAACAGTGAAAGAGATGAGAGAATGAGACATACATACAGAACTAAACATAGATGTAGGCGGAGTGATAGCAAGTGTGACAGAGAGACAGTGGAAGACAAAGATTCAGCAATATATGAGAGAAATGAGTGAGTGAAAGTCAGAGAGACAGGGACATACAAACAGAGCAAGATAGAATGACAGAGTGAGAAAGATGAGAAGGTGTGAGGCAGCAAGAGAGAGGTACAGGCACAGTAAGAAAGAAAAGGAGAGTGACAGCCAGAGAGAGTGAGCAATTAAAGAGGGAAAAAAAGGTGAGAGAAAAAACAGAGTGAGAGACAAAACAATGACAGATTGAGAGAGAAAAAGAAACAGGATTGACAGTATGAAGGCAAGATAGAAACACAATGAGAGACAGAGGGAGACGTTGGGAGCCGTTGCCGATATTGACAGTCCCATTGTTCCTACTATCTTTCTTTTACCAGGTTGGAAGGCCCCGCTTCTCACTTGCCACTTGATGTGGGGCTGTGAGAGACTATTCCCGTGGAAGTAGGTTTGTTAACGGTGACAGATTCGTTCTGCCCTCTACAGGCTCCGAGGAGCTGTCCAGAAGATGGAGGGAGTATTCCTCCTATTCATCCTTGAACCCCTGGCCCTGTCTCTGTCTGGGGCCGGTCTTTTGCCACGGAGGCATTTCATCTACCAAGGTGAGTCGCTGCCACATAGAGGCATGTGGGTGGGAGGTTATCGAAAGTGTGGCTCTCGGATTGAAATGACACTCCTGGCTTCAGCTGATTTCACAATGCCCCATTGGCCCCATGCACCCTCCAATCCTGTCAGTCTGCTCTCTGGCAGTGCGTATTCGTTGCTTGGCACTGAGGCATGGTGGACCATAGAAACAAACAGACACATTGCCAGAGAGAAACATAAAACACACACACACACAAACACACACACACACACACACATCCAGAAACATATGATCTAAGAGCAGGAGTCACCCGAGTCCGTATCTCAATATGCTGAAAGGTGATCTCCCACTCAAAGTCAATTTCCCACTTGCAACCCACACCCTTGATGCCTTTAAAACTACAAAATAAAAACTCTTTCGCTTGCGCATCCACACAAGTCACTGTGCCACGGCAGCATCCACCAAATATGCTTCCTGATCGACCGTTCAGGCTCAGCCCGTTTGAATAGATAGCAATCATTGAATTCGATATCTGCGTTGAAGCTTTAGAACAGAGCAAGTTGGAAACACAGGTTTGTCAGGCGCTCTGTGGAGCAGGTTTAGAGCTTTATTTTCTGGGTGTGGTGGTCGACTCCAAATGCCTCGCATCCACACTCTGTCCGAACCCAGAAAAAAGATACAGAGTCGAAAAGTTTTAATGGGTGTTTATTTGCAGAGACGAAAGTCTCACGTGCACGATCCCCATGACCCTATTCGCTCCCACTCCCGGCTGTTCAGGTTTCACCATTGGCAATCCTGACGTGGTGCGCGAGTGGGTTAAAAGGAATCTGAGCTAATCCTCGGCCTCGCTGGTTTCGTTCGCAGTGACTGGCGAGACATGTGAAGTGTCGAGAGGCCTGTGCCGAGAGCAGACCTGCCGAGGGGACGCGCTGAAGATCAGAGTCAATTGCTCCCCAGGTACCCATTGTTGACGGGCGAAGGAGTTGATGATGTTGAGTCTGCTGATGACCCAGACGCTCTCCATCTTCTATGTGTGAAAGCACAATGGCATGGATATGATGGGAATGCGGAGATGGCAGTCATAGCTCCCAAGCCTTCCATGTTTACACAGTTTAGCTTGGCACTCAAGACTCCCACAGACTTAACACCCTGCCCTCTCTCAGACTGACAAGAAATATTGCGAACAGTGTCTGTCAATCGATCTCTTCCTCGTTCTCGGTGTCTTATTGATCCATTCTGAATACTTACAGGTGGGGAAAGATTGGATATGAGCACACAAGCAGAAACAGAGATACACACGGACACACACAGACATGCACACACACCCACACGGCAAGGCGCACACCCACAAACAACAACACACACATTCACCCCTATTCATAGACACGCAACCTCACACAACCACCCACATCTACACCAACCCACCCACACATACATATACACACTCACGCTTTAACACAAACGCCCACAAACACACACCGGTAGCCACATACACACGCATATTCACTCTCTCACACGCACACACGTACACAAACACACACATCCACGCACACTCACAATTACACACTTACACATGCACCCACACATACTCACACAGACACCCACACACATGCACGCTCAAACATCGACACACGCACACACACTCACACACTTCCAAGCACACCCACATGCACACAGACACAAACATGTACACACATGTACAGACAAACACACCCCACAGACACTCACACACACACACGCCCACACACACCAACACCCACACACGCATGCACACACAAACACATACCCACAGACACACAACTGCACACCCCCACACACAAACACACAAATACAAACTCACACACCTCCACGCCCAATAGCACACACCCATACACATCCACGCAATCACCGACACACAACCACACACCTCCCCACATTCACATCCAAAGCCATTCACAGACACACACCCACACGCACCTCAACCCCACACACTCCACGCACACATACACACCAAACACCCATACACACCCACACACACTCCCTCAAACTGACATGCATTCACTCACACACACACCACCCCCCACACGCACCACACGTACAGAACGTCGTCATTGTCACACACCTATTAAACCCACACCTTCAAACACTCACACATACAAACTCCTCAAACGCACACCCACCCACACACATCAAAATGCATCCGCTCAAACCAACACACACCCATCCACACACACCCACACACACACAGCCATTCTCTCACGCACACAACACACTCTCACAGACAACCAAACACACACACAGCCATTCTCACACACACACACCACATCTAAACACACACACACGCACACACACACACACACACACACACAGTTGTATCCGTGGTGTAGAATTGATGGGCATTATCCCCCAAATGCCACACGTTCGAGGGAGCTACAAGGGGACTAAGGACCGATCGTGTTTGCAATTCTATTGAAAATGATCGTGTAAATCATCTTTTGAAAATGCTTAACACTCTGATTGATAGTTTTCCGTCTGGAAAGGATGATTTTTTAACAAATCCTGGAACTACGATTTGCTGATGGTAAGATGACACAGCGCAACCATGTTTCACTTACATGACAGTACAGGTTAGATAGACTGAATGGACATCCCCGAAACAATCATTATTTTAACAGACTCTTCACTCAGACATGCACCCAGTAAAAGAAAAATATTATTTTTTTTTAACAAATTGTTTCTAGCTGCGTCACGGTTGCAAGGATGAAAGGTATTGTTTACCCCACCTTACGCTGTGCTCCTCGGACGAGCCCTTTACGTGAGATTTCAGATGATTCTATAATGTGGCAGGTGGAAGACATGGCACACGTCTCCGCTGTCTACATCTGCGGGAAGTGCACCGAATTCCTGCTTCTTGAATACCGTGTCAGGGAATTGGAGCTGGAGCTGGATGAACTACGGATCATTCGGGAGGCTGAGGGAGTAATTGAGAGGAGTTACCGGGAGTTGGTCACTCCTGAGGCTCAGGACAAAGACTGATGGGTTACAGTTGAAAGAGGAAAGGCGACAGACAGACAGTGCAGATATCCCCTGTGGACATTCCCTTCAGCAATAAGTATACCGTTTTGGATACTGCTGGGGGTGGGTGGGAATGACCTACCAGAGGAAAGCCATTGTAGTCAGTTCTCTGGCATTGAGCCTGACACTGTGGCAAAGAAGGGAAGAGTGCAGAATAGAAACGTACTCGTGGTAGGGGACTATACAGTTAAGAGAATCGACAGGCGATTTCGTGGTCAGGATCGGGATTCCCGGAAGGTATGTTGCCTCCCTGGTGCCAGGTTCCGGGACGTCTCCAATCGGGTAGATAAGGTTCTAAAAGGTGAGGGTGAACAGCCAGAAATCGTGTTTCATACTTGTACTGATGATATAGCCAGAGAAAGGATTAAGGATATAAAAAGTGATTTCAGGGAGTTAGGATGGAAGCTGCAAAGGAGGACGAACAGAGTAGTGCTGTCCAGTTTGCATCTGAACTGGAAGGGGAACAATGTCCTGATAGGAAGGTTTGATCGACTAGTTCGAGAGGTTTTAAACTAATATGGTGGAGGGCGATGTGGGAAACTGAGCTGTCTACCGGAGGTGAGAGTTGATGCAGACGAGGTAATAGCAAGAGGTAGACCAGCTAGTGGGAAGGGTTTTCCTGGAAAGTAACCAAGGGAACAGTTATAGTTTGTTTGCTTTAACGCAATGAGTATCAGGAATAAAAGTGATGAACTTAGAACATGGATCAGTACCTCGTGCTATGATGTTGTGGCCATAACAGAGACATGGGTTTCTCAGGGGCAGGAATGGTTGCTGAATGGTCCAGGGTTTTGAGCATTTAAAAAGAATATGGAGGGGGGTAAAAAGGAGGAGATGTAGCACGACTAATCAGAGAGGGTATCACAGCTATGCAAGCTTCCATTGTCGAGGAAGGTCTGCCTACCGAGTCAGTATGTGTGGAAATTATGAACAGCAAGGGAGCAGTCACCTCGTTAGGTGTTTACTACAGGCCCCCAAATAGCAGCAGGGAGATTTAAGAAAGCATAGGTCGGCAGATTTTGGAAAAGTGTGGACTACGCAAAATCGGAGGATATTTAATTGGGGAAGAGGAAATTATGATGCGATTAGACATGTGTTAGGAAGCATGGACTAGGAGCAATTGTTCCATGGAAAATGCACTATAGACATGTGGAGACTGTTTAAGGGACAGTTGTTAGAACATAGAACTGTACATCACAGAACAGACCCTCAGCCCACGATGTTGTTCCGATCACTGATCCGCATGTATACACCCTCAAATTTATGTGACCATATGCAATTTCTGTGACCAATTGTTGCGAGTGATGCATAAATTTGTCCCTGTGAGACAGGCAAGTAGGGGTAAGATAAAGGAACCTTGGACGACGAGAGCAGTGGAGCGTCTCGTCAAAAGGAAGAAGGTACCTTACATATGGTGGAGGAAGCTACGGTCAAGCTCAGTTCTAGAGGTTACAGGCAGGCGAGGAATGAGCTCAAAAATGGTCTGAGGCGAGCCAGGAGGGGGCACGAGAAAGGCTTGGCAAAACCGATTAGGGAGAACACAAAGGCATTTTACACTTATGTGAGGAATAAGAGAATGGTCAAAGAAAGAGTAGGGCCGATCAGGGATAGCATAGGAAACTTGTGTGTGGAGTCCAAGGAGATAGGGGATGACCTAAATGAGTTTTTTGCTTCTGTCTCTACGAAAGAAACGAATTTTTTAGTGAACAAAATCTTTGAAGAGAGATATGCATGCTGGAATGGATAGATTTAGAAGAAGCTGATGTGCTGAACATTTTGTCAAACATTAAGATTGACAAGTCGCCAGGTCAGGACCAGATTTGTCCTCGGCTGCTTTGGCAAACGGGAAATGCGATTGCTTCGCCACTTGCAAAGGTCTTTGGATCCTCGCTCTCACTGGAGTCGTACCTGAATACTGGAGAAAGGCAAATGTAATTCCTCTCTTCAAGAAAGGAAATAGGGAAATCCCCGGCAATTAAAGACTAGTAAGTCTCACGTCTGTCTCTGCAAGGTGTTAGAAAGGATTCTGAGGGATAGGATTTATGACCATCTGGG
The DNA here is from genome assembly GCF_020745735.1 of Hemiscyllium ocellatum. Taxonomy (NCBI): domain Eukaryota; kingdom Metazoa; phylum Chordata; class Chondrichthyes; order Orectolobiformes; family Hemiscylliidae; genus Hemiscyllium; species Hemiscyllium ocellatum. Next base: position 251,672 of record NW_026867564.1, read on the forward strand.
AGAGCATGGCTTGATTAAATACAGTCAAAATTACAGGTCATGCCTCCCAACCTTATCGAGTTTTTTGATGATGAGAATCGAAAAGTTGATGAGGGTCGAGCTGTGGATGTGGTGTATATGGACTTTAGCAAGGCATTTGATAAGGTTCCCCATGGTAAGCTATTCAGAAGGTCAGGAGGAATGGGATAAGGGGATCCTAGCTGTCTGGATGCAGAATTGGCTGGCCAACAGAAGACAGCGAGTGGTAGTAGAAGGAAAAGATTCTGCCTGGAAGTCTGTGATGAGTGGTATTCCAAAGGGGCCTCTATTGTTTGTAATTTTCATTCATGACTTGAATGAGGGGATTGAAGGATGGGTCAGCAAGTTTGCAGATGACACAAAGGTTGGAAGTGTCGTTGACAGTATAGAGGGCTGTTGTAGGCTTCAGCGGGACATTTAAAAGATACGCAGATGGGCTGAGATGTGGCAGATGGAGCTCAAACAGGATAAATGCGAGGTGATGCATTTTGAAAGGTCGAATTTGAAAGCTGAGTATAAGATTAAGGAGAGGATTCTTGGAATTGTGGAGGAACAGAGGGATCTTGGTGTGCAGGTACATAGATCCCTTAAAATGGCCACCCAAGTGGACAGGGTTGTTAAGAAAGCATATGGTGTTTGGCTTTCATTCACATGGGGGATTGAGTTTAAGAATCGTCAGATGTTGTTGCAGCGCTATGAAACTTTGGTTAGACCGCAGTTGGAATACTGCGTCCAGTTCTGGTCGCCCTATTATTGGAAAGATGTGGATGCTTTGGAGAGGATTTAGAGGAGGTTTACCAGGATGCTGCCTGGACTGGAGGGCTTATCTTATGAAGAGAGGTTGACGGAGTTTGGACTTTATTCATTGGAGAAAAGAAGGAGGAGGGGGACCTAATTGAGGTATACAAGATAATGAGAGGCATAGATAGAGTTGAGAGCCAGAGACAATTTCCCAGGGCAGAAATTGCTAACAAGGTTTATACTGGTTGGACGGAAGAATAGATGGGATGTCAGAGGTTGATTCTTTACACAGAGAATTGTGAGAGCATGGAATGCGTTGCCAGCAGTAGTTGTCGAAGCAAGGTCATTGGGGACATTTAAGAGACAGCTGGACATGCATATGGTCACAGAAATTTGGGGATGCACACATGAGGATCAATGTGTCGGCACAACATTGTGGGTTGAAGGGCCTGTTCTGTGCTGTACTGTTCTATGTTCTATGTTCTGTAATATATTGTCCCACGGGGCCTCTGCGGATTGGGCTCCAACCGTGGTCATATGAATGGAACAGTCCACTTTGTTGCTTTCACCGAACGAAATCAGAGTCAATCTACACTGCTGCGAAAATTTCAGCTCACCATGTGACAACATTTTACAGCTACCCACCCAATCTCCTTATTGTTACGGATTGGCCCACGCCTAGTGATGCAGTCACAGATCTCCCACTGTTACCTTGGCACCAGTAGTTAACCCGTCAGTACCAAAATGCGCAGTTATTACTATTCGGATATATGTGTGAGCTTTCTGCATACACCTTGTTTGACATGAGCAGTCAAAGTTATTTTCAAATGGATTTGTTGCTTAGAATTCTGGGATGCCCTTGGCCTGTCTTAGATAACAGGTCTTCCGTTCTCCTTCCCTTTTCACGGTTGTCTCTCTATCTCTCTTGATTCTTTCTCTCTTAATCCTGTTCTCTTCATTTTCCTCACCATCTCACTCTCGATACTGTTTCTCTCTATTTACGATCGTTCCCGTTCTCCATCACATTTCCCAATGCCATCTATAGCTTCCTCTCACCAAATATATAATATCTCTCCTGTATTCACTGTTTTCCTTGAATTCTCCAGTTTTGTCTCCTCCTTCATTCGCCTCCATCTCCAATTTTCTCTCATGTATTCACTCTGTACTCATTGTGGGCTTTGTGTGTGAGCGTATACGTGTGTCTGTGTGAGAATATGTCCGTGCATGTCTGCTTTTTCTTGCCGTACGGACATATAACGTTTCAAACAAGTAATAGATTGAACCTTGGGAGTGCAATTTCAGTTAGTTAGGGTAGTAAGGGCAGCGTTTGGAATTCCTGCATCGCTGCATCGGGTATAGATGTTGGGAGGTCATGTTATGGTTGACCAAGGCATTGCCTCGGCCACTTTTGGAAGACAGTGTGCAATTCCATTCTGCTCATTATAGGAGGAATGTTATGAATCTTCAAGGGTTCAGAAAAGATTTACAAAGATGTTACGAGGATTGGAGTGTGTGAGGTAGAGGGCGAGGTTAAAATGTCTCGGGCTATTTTTCCTGGTGAGTCAGGAGCTGAGGGATGAATTTAAAAACTTTTGTAAAATGATGAGAGGCACGGGTAGGGTGAATAGACAAAGCCTTATCTCCAGAATGGGGAGTCCAAACAAGCGGGCATATATTTAACGTGAGAGTAATAACATTTAACAGGGACCATTTTCACATGAAGTTGGTGCATGCTTGGAATGTGCTGACAGAGGAAGATTTGTACTGTAAGGTTTGCTTCCGTGCTGTACATCTCTATGACTCTGTCATTCTATGAACCTATGATATTGAACATAGTATCTTATCAAGAGCGAATGAACAGTCAATATCCAACGTTAATGTACTTTTCCCGTAAACAGACGATTAGTGATTGGTGCATATCAGCACCCGCTCAGCCTTTTGAACTTCACTGAAGGGTGTCATACAGAATCATGACTGACCGCGGGACAATTTCACTTCGAAGGTAAATATTTAACAAACCGGCAATGACTGTTACACGAGTACTCTTTGCTGAAAACTGGCAGGGAATCTTTGTCTCATACAATTGCCAGGCAATGGCCATCTTAATAAGACACTGTAGAATCACTACCTTTTGATAGTCAATGGCGTTACCATCCCTGATTCCGCTCACCCCCTCAACCCATTTATCCACAATCTGAGATTACCATTGAGAGCAAATCGTCTGATTACCTCATGTCATTCAACGAGATTACCATCATCGAATTATCGAATTCCCTGACGATAATGTGCTGATGATTACCATTGAAAGTGAAGCTAATCATTATCCTTTGAAGTTCAATGATATCACCGTCACAGAATGCTGTCCACCCCACAATATCTTGGGTTTTTTAAAATTGAGAATGAATCTAACCATAGCCCCTTGATATTCAATGACATTACCAACATTGAATTCCTTCCGGATTAAAACCTGGGGTATTACCATTGACCAGAAATTGAACTGGAGTCACCAAATCAATACTGTCACTATAAGGGAATCTTGCAGCGATTAACACGCCTCCTGAATCACTTCCTAATGCCGTTCCACCATCGATCAGGCATAAGTCCGTTACGTAATGAAATAATCTCTAAAGATCTGAATGAATGCACCTCCAACAATAATCAAGAGAGTCAACATTATCACAAGTATATCAGTCCGCCTGGCTGACACCACATTCCATCTTCCTCTCATTTATCTCTCCACCCTTCAGGCACTCTGTCTGTATTCCTGATGAAGTGCTTTTGCCCGATTTTCCTGCTCCTCGGATGATGCCTAAACTGCTGTGCTTTTCCAGCACGACTCTTCTCCAGAATCTGGTTTAGAGCGTCTGCAATAATTGTTTTTAATCACATTCAACAAGCATTCTTCAAACCGAAAAGTGAAATTGCTGGATACCTCTGCAGGTCTGGCACCAGGTGCAAAGCGAAAACAGAATGAATGTTTCGGGAACCCATCTACAGGTACCCCCTTTCTCCACTTGAAAGGCACAGTCGCAGTAATGCGTATCAACTACAAAAAGGATTAAATTCTCTGAACATCCTCAGGCAGCACTTTCCAAACAAATGACGACATCCATCTCGAAGGACAAAGCAACAAATGTATGGGAACAAGACACGATGCACGTTCCCCTACAAGCCACACGGTGTTCTGACATGGAAATATATCGCCGTTCCTTCATAACTGTTGAGCCAAAATTTTGGAATTCCCTCCATACTGGCACAGTGGACAATACCGACAATACATTGAAAACAGCATTTCACGAAAGAACTAAGGTTACCTCCTTAAGGGTAAATTAGGTATGGTGATCAACGCGAGATCCACAGTGAATAAAATAAAAGAATCATTTCCACAAGGATAACTGTGCAGAGAATACAGCTCTTCAATGATCTGTAAGTTGGCATTTGTCTGGAGGCGGAGAGGATGAGGGAGAAACTAAACGATTATTTTGCATCAATGTTTGCTGTGGAAAAGGATATGGGAGATATAGTACGTAAGTAAATGGAAGGTGACATCTTGAAAAATGTCTTTTCCAGACGAGGAATTGCTGGTGTAAGCTGGAACTCTGCGGGGAGGTAGGGAAGTGATTGCTGGGCCCCTTGGTGAGATATACATAGCATTGATTGTCGCAGGTGAAGTGCCGGAAAGCTGACGTTTGGCGAACTCGGTACCACTGTTTATGAAAGTTGGTAAGGCTAAGCCAGGAAACTGTCGATCAGTGAGCCTGACGTCGAAGGTGAACAAGTTGCTTGAGGGAATCATGAGGGAGAGGACGAATACGTATTTGGAAAGGCAAGGAGTCATAGTCACCAAGACTTGGAAAATGGGGGACTATGTCACACAAACTTAATCGAGTCTTTTGAAAAAGTAACAAGGAGGATTGATGAGGCGAGAGCATTAGATTTGATCTCGAAGTACTTCAGTCAGACGTTCGACAGGGTTCCACGTGGGAGATTGGTTAGCAAGATTAGATCTTTGGAATAAAGGTAAAAAGAACTGGCTCAAAAAATGGAAGACAGAAATTGTTAGTGGATTTGTGTTTTTCAAACTGGAGGTCTGTCACTAGTGGCGTACCACAGAAATTGGTGTTTGGTCCACTTCTCTTCGTCAGTTACGTAATTGATTTGGATGTATGCATTAGAGGCATCGTTAGTAAATTTGCAGATGAAACCAAAATTGGAAGCGTAGTGGACAGTTAAGAAGGTTACTTCAGATTAAAATGGGATCTAATTCAAATGGGCCAACGGGCTGAGAATTGGCAGATGGAATTTTACTGAGAAAAATGCGAGATAAACCATTTTGGGAAAGCACAACTTAGCAGGATTTATATAGTTAATGGTAAGGTCCCAGAGAGTGTCACTGAGCAACGAGACCTTGGAGTGCAGGTTCAAAGCTCCTTGAAAGTGGAGTCGCAGGTAGATAGGATGATGAAGAAGGCGCTTGGTAAGCCTTCCTTTATTGGTCAGAGTATTGAATACGGGAGATGGGCAGTCATGTTGCCACATTAAAGGATATTGATTAGGCCTCATTTGGAATGTTGTGATCAATTTTGGTCTCCATCATATGCCGAGGAATTTGTGGAACTTGAAAGGTTTCAGAAAATACGGATGAAGATGTTGCCAGTTTTGGAAGTTTCTGAACAATGGGGAGGGGTTGAATGGGCTAGGCAGTTTTCCCTGAAGAGTCAGAGGCGTATAGTATTTTTAAAAATAATGAGGGGTATAGATAAGGTAAATAGACAAAGTCATTTACCTCGGGTGGGGGAACCCAGAACTGGAGAATATAGGTTGAAGTTGAAAGAGGAAAGGGGTAAAAGAAACTGAGGCACAACATTTTCAAGCAGAGGGCATACATATATCGAATGAGTTGCCAGAGGAAGTGATGGTGGCTCGGACATTTGGAACATTTATTAGGCATCTGGATGGATATATAAATAGGAAGGGTTTCGATCGATATGGGACGGGTGATGGCAGGTGGGGTTAGATTAGATTGGGATATCTGATTGGCATGGACGTGGTGGACCGAAGTGTCAGTTTCCATGCTGTACATCACTATGACTCTCTGAATCTATTTCAGCATCTAAAGCATTTTGATACATCAGAGAAACAGAAAGAGAGAGACAGAGATTTTGAGAGACAGCAAGAGGTAAAAATGGTAAAACAGAGAAAAAGCTCATGAAACTTCAGGATAGAGAAAGATAGATACAAAGACAAAAAGTAGATAGGAAAAAGATGTGGAACGGTGAGGAAAGACAGAGGGAGAAAGATTCACGGAAAGGTCTGTGAGCAGACATACAGATAGGTATGGGAGGGAGATAGCGATAGTTAGGGAGAGAAAGAGAAATATAAACAGATGGTAAATGTGTGAACGGGGGGGGTCAGGAGAAACGAGAAAATAGACTACAAGGAAATGTAGGGTGGAGCTTTCTTCCTTTGACTTGGAGCTGCAATAAATTGCCGATGTGACACTGTTGAAGCAATGGAAGAAATAAATGCACAACAAGATCAAACAATCATCATCCTGTAGTGATGGACAAGATCTGTTGCACTGATGCCATTCTGTGCATAAATGTTAAATGTCACCTGAAAGAAATACGGAAAATCAGCAAAGGAGCAGGGTGTACTCCGGTTGATGCAAATTGAACATCCATGGTGAAAGTTACCTCATTTTTTTTATGTTCTTAGAACGTTTGTCGAGCTCTAACCACCAGACTCTATAAGTGGTCTCTGTTGGAGCAAACCTTCCCGTAATCCCTTGCTCCATCCGACAGCACAACCCAAAGTGGGGATTTGAAGCTCATTTTGAAATATATAAATTAAGCGAAATCTGCCTGAACACACATCGGTTGGATTCTGCCAAATTGAATGAAAGGACGTGGAATGGAATTACCTTTCTGTTCTCGATGACAGTCCTCACTTTCTCCTAGATCTCTTTACAAGACCAAGGTCAGATGAATTGCATATATCTGTCAGGTGAAGAGCTCAGGGGATTACGCATCAGGAATATACTATTCAATGTTTTATGAGATTGTGATTAAATTGAATGACACTGGCGCCACATGGCTGCCCAGATCGGACATTCCAGATCTGTCCAGAATCTGCTGCATTTGGCAAATGACTGTACCCAAGAACTTCCTCAGTGTGGCGGTAATATTTCATTTTCATCAGGACTATGTGGTCTTCAGTTCTAACAATGGCGGTGTGGACAGATGTGTGCGAGGCAGGAAGATTTGTAAGAAGGAAGGCAAGTACACTATTTCCCTTTCTGATGGTTCTATCGTCATGAACTGCAGGCAGAACTTGGCGAACAAACCTCGATTAGGTCGACTAGTCATTGCAGAACCTAAGAATTTCACTGTGAAAGCGGTTCAAATTCGAAAGCCAGAATGGAATCGAGTGTTGAATTTTCTCCAACAGTTTATTCCTGTTGTTTTACGTTGTGAAGGACAAGACCAACAGATGAGGATGACAAAGTTGGAATTGCAAGATATGAAAGATTCGGCCTGTGTTTTTGTGACCTCCTCTCTTTCCAATCATATGAACAAAAGAATCGGGATAGGATAACGGACATTGTAACGAATTTTATTGATACGATTTACAAAGCAGTAAGTCAGGGTCATTGGATCCACACAATGGAACACAGTTGGTTTACAGAAGTAACAGTTTGCATCAGTTGGTGCCTCAGACGGGTCTCACTTCAAATTTATTTACTGTACATCCATTTTCGATTGCAGCAGTAAAACCCAATTTCACAAATCCAACTGTCAGGAATTTCATGTGAAAGACAAGGGGATCACTTCCAAGTTCCTCTCTGTAGTGCACAAGAGTTGAAGAAACCTGGAAAACAGAAAGATATACTTAAATGATGTCTCCAGCCGGAACAATTTGCCCTCCATGTGTCATCAAACCAGGAAACATGGCGAGCATAAATATATCCAGTACTGCCACTGTGATCAAATCAAGGAAATGGACGCCAGAACTGTGCACAGTACACCAAATGTGGCCTTACCAAGGGATGCAAAGATGACAACAGTGCCCAGTGCTCTGTGATGCCGTATAAAGGGAGATAGAGACAAGTACTGTCTGCACCTTTACAATGGGTCTCGGCGAGTTAGCATTCGGAGGTTTGGTGTGGACTTATTCATTCGAAGGGCCTATTTACACACAGAAGGAGTTTTATTAAAAGAATGCTGTCACTGAGCCATATTGAGACAGGGACTGTGCCCTATGCTCCCACTGTCGTCGAACTGAGGGATGTGGCTTCGAGAACTCTGTACAGTGTGGTCTTACCAAGGGAGGTTGAGACATTATCTATGTTCAGTGAACAAAGTATAGTCAAACTAAGGGTTATGGCGTGAAGGACAGTGCACAGTGCTTTCTGTTTGGACTAAGTGAGGAATATAGAGACCAGCCAAGTACGCATTGCTTCTACTGTGACTAAACGAAGGGACATCCAATCCATCTTTGTGCACAGTGCTCTCCGTGTCGTGTACAAAGGGATAAGGAGGCTATAACGGTTAAAATTGAAATACATGTGACTTACCAAGCGAAATCGCAGGTATCTGTACGCACAGTGTTCGAAGTAGTATCACACTGAATGATATAGGGATCAGAAGTGTCCACGGTGATTAACCAATGGAATGAATAAAAAAACACCGAAGGAGATATACGAATCCGTTACCAGAAGAAAAAAAATGTAACATGATTGACTTCAAGGAATCTTTGAGATAATTGATTGCATTTATATGGAGCGCATTCCACAGCTCTGTGCTCAGGCAGTTGAATAAAATCCGAAAAAAGTGACCTACTGCTCTCTTGGATTCAACAGCAATACATGAGTTTGGGTTTCACAATTAGAGTGGCATGAGTATCAAGAAATGGTGTCGATACTGAAGGATATTCCATAAATCCGTGGCGGGGGTGTGTGTGGGGGGTGGGGGGGGCGGGGAGCTGAAAGAGACATTTGAAAACGTTTCTCTATTCAATGTGCAAACAGTGCAGCTAAGGACATCTCCTTGTTGGATAGTTTTTTGTGGGGAAATAATTAGCACATGAATTCGAACAGTTTTTCGAAAATTATCCAAACTGAGACCGTAACTTCATTTCAGAGCAGGGAGGAAAGAGAATCTGGGCTGATTGAAAGAAGACAAAAAAAAACAGTCAAATTCCAATACAAATCAGCAAACACTTGAGGAGCTGATGGTGCTATAATTCTTTTACATCGAAATGTACTAACCGGGAAGGAAGAACCTTGGTCTCGATTCTCCATCCGCAGTGATGGGTTCGACGAGCACCAGGACGATGATGAGCAAAAGCAGTGATTTCGTCTTTCTCTGTAGAGTCTTTCAGAGTCATGGTGAGGTGATTGGAACACCGAGACTGTTAATAACAGATGCGTGACTACACTGTAGTTAAAAATCAGAGTTCAAAATTGAAGATTATATCCACGCTGTGCTCGTTATAAAGACATTTCACGAATTCCAAATGTGGCTGAAATCACACATTAGGCTATTTTCTGTCAATCAGTTACTTCGCAGTGAACAGAGGAACCTAACTGTTTACTAATTGACGTGGTGAAGGTTCACAGCAAACTTTCACACTGGATATGTACATATTGTTTATTTTAGTTATGGGAAATATTTGGCCGATCATTCCTCTGCTGACTCTTTCAGTTCTCCCACAAACAACTAACAGTGATATTTTGCTCCGAATGGCTGACATTCTTTTGCATTTAAATCCATTACTCGCTTCACACCTTTGAACGTTAATGCTCAATCCAATATAGCATCACCACGTGTTGATGCATGAGTGAAAAACGTCATGGTACATTGAACACAAACAAAATAAAGTGGATCAAGCCACAATTCTGCATGAGATCTGACCCATTCCAGTTCGACCCTCAGCTACGAACGTGATATTATTAAAGAACAGAGTGGGTGCTAACGTTTAGTCCCTGATCCACTTACTGCTGTTCTTGGTGAGTAAACTGCCCCTTTAACTTTTCCAACATAGGGCTAAACTCAAACAGCCTGAGGTCAGTTTAAATCACTTTTCTCCTTGGGTGCCTGGTGCTGTTGTTGGTACAGACTTAATTGCTGCAGGTGTTGTGCCCTTGCTTGACCTTGTGGGGGCATGAGTTTATCTCACCGAGCACGACTGGTTAGAACTTCCTGGGAAAAAGAAGACACCATTCAGATTCTGACACCTGTGCAAATGCAGCACCATCGTGGTGGTATACTTTAATATCCTCTGATGTTCTCTTTCCCTTCCTGACCATAAGATCATAAGACGTGGAGCAGAATTTAGGTCATTAAGCATCGAGTCGCTCCTGCATTCAATCATGGCTGATAAGTTTACACCTCCTTGCACCTGCTTTCTTTAAATCCTCTTAATACTCAAATACCCAGACAGACACACACGCACACAGACAAAGACCCACATGCACACATATATTTTGTGTGGTGAATTTGTGTTGCACCGTTACATTGCACGTTGCTCAAAAACGCATACATTCATGTAGAACTCTGAGCTCAAAAACCCCAGGAATTTATGTAAAACACTGTTATCTCACTTATTAGATTAGAGTCAATCTAAACATCAGGTCATAGACAGAGAACACAGGGAGCTAACACCTTCAACATAACGTCTAGCTATCACCATTGTTAGCAGCTAACCCAAGAATGCAACTTTAAAAAGAAAGGTTTTGTGATTTACACATGAAAGAAGTGAAGCTATCACTGTATTCCAACAGATAAAAGGCTGAACAGGCAATCAATTTTTCAAAGTATAATTTCAGTTACATCACACTGCAAATTTTTGCGATAAATTCTGTGTTACGAACGAGCCCTCCACAATCACCTGTGAAGGAGCGTCGCTTCGAAAGCTAGTGTGCTTCCAATTAAACCTGTTGGACTATAACCTGGTGTTGTGTGATTTTTAGCCTTCAGCTCAGACATCCTCCCTGATATCCCATGCTTCAAAAATTTCGACTGCTGCACATTCCAAGATTTGACCCAATTCTGCATTTGTGGTATGCCTTCAGCATCCAGGGAGTAAATATCCCACCATCACACGATCCAGCACGCTGTCCTCTTTGAATGCTGTCCCGACTCGTGCCACTTCAGGAGAGCCTTTGGCCTCTTGGTCCTAATATCTATTGTATTGATTCGCTATGAAAATAATTTTTCATATATTATCACAACAAATCATTTGAGACGTATAACTTAATCATCAACAATTCGATTTCTGCTAATCCACTCATGTCTCATATGACTTGGGCCAAGCACGCTGGGAGAATTGCCTGCCCTTCTTCGCTTTACCCACCTTTGATAGTCTCAATGAGAGTACTGTGTCCTTCTGTGGTTCCATTCTACCTTGGGCAGACCACACTCGGAGCAGTGTGCACTCCTCGCGACCCAATCTACATTGGACAGACCAACCTTGGAGCCCTGTGTAATCGTCACTCACAAATCAATATTGAGCAAACTTCCCTGTGAGCACTGTGCAATAATGAGTTCCCTACCTAGTTTGAGTAGGCCACATTGGGAGAAGTTTGTAAACCTTCTGTCCCAGTCTATATCGGACTGACAATAATGGGAGCACCGTTTAAACCTCAGTTCCAAATTACATTTAGTAGAGCAAACTGGAAGCAGTGTACGATTCTTAGATCCCTACCTACCTTGGACAGATCACACTGGGAGCACTGTGTAATCCTCAATTCCCAATCTACATTAAGCAGGCCACACTGTTTAATCGTCATGCACCAATGGAGATGGAGTAAACTGTGAGCACTGTGCAATCCAGAGGTCCAAATCTACTTTGAGCAGACCACATTGGGAGCAGTGTGTAATCTTCACGTGCCAATCTACATTGGACAGACCACAATGGGAGCACTTTGCATTCCTCAGTTCACAATCGACATTTTGCAGACCACACTGGGAGTGCTGTGACTTTCTCAGGTCCCAGTATACGTTGGACAGAACACACTGGGAATACTCTGCACGATTAATGTACCAAATATATTATGCAGACCAGACCGCGAGTACTGGCGAGACCTCAGTACCTAATCTACATCGAACAGAAAACACTGGGAGTACCGTACACTTCTCAACACCCAAAATTGATTGAGCATCCGTATCACTCAGGAAGATGTTGTTCCATCACATTAAACGGCGGATGAGAAAACAAAGTATTTGCATGTTAGGATCGTGAGCATTGCTGCACCAAGTAATGAGTGGCGCAACATAGAAGGTGGCAAACCTCCCACCACCTCCCCACCCAGCGTGGTCCCTTTAATCATCTGAGTTATGGCGATAACGATGTCTGTCATTCAGACACTAACAGTTCAGGTAGAACCGCAGCCCCTTGCTCCAGGGATTTTAAGATAAGCTGAATAATGTTTACTCCATAAAATAATACCTCTTGATTCTCTTTACTTTCTGAATCCGATCGACGTATTTTGTCTGAACAGGAGATTGGCAGCACAGAGATTCTGAGAGCCCCTTTGAAATGTGGTCGCTCTAATATTCCCTGTAGCGGAATCATATTTTACACCCAATGCATTGGCCTCGTCTGTCACCATCCTGCGGATGTTCTGTTTCAGAGCAGACTTCCCACAGAATACCGTTCAACTCACTTCCTCAACTGAGGAAGATCCACATTTCCTTTGAGTTACTTGACTGCAGATCTCCGTGACTGAACTGTCCCTTCAACAGATTCGTGTTGGAGCTAGCCCTCTGCGTATATGTGTGTGCATGTGTTTGTCTGTGTGTGTTTGTTTGCGTGGATGTGTGTGTGTGTGTGTGTGTGTGTGTGTGTTGGTGCATGAGCACGCTTGTGTTAGTGTGTGTATGTGCGAGTATGGGATAGAACGATCATGAATGATAGAAAATAAAGAGCTTCTGCCTTCCAGTGAACACAACTGGTAACGAAGAGCTCAACAGAAAGCGACAAAAGCCTTGCTTTTTCTCCTTTGATACTTGTTGTTGATGCAACCCATTACTGCTGGAGGAGGAATGAGGGCAAGAGGCTTCACGAAACCTGATTGTATCTCTTTATCTACAGAGACTTTCAGGGATGAAGAAGTGGAGATCATGCAACACCCCCATGTCATGTGGTGATATTCAAGTAAATTGAGGTAAAATATATGCCGAAACCTGACAAAGAATCTTTGTTCAGTAACATTTAAACCCAATCCTGATGAAGGGCTCATCCCCGAAACGTCGAATTTCCTGTTCCTTGGATGCTGCCTGACCTGCTGCGCTTTTCCAGCAACACGTTTTCAGCTCTGATCTCCAGCATCTGCAGACCTCACTTTTTGCTCGAACATTTAAACCCAAGCCTCATGCAAGTTACCAATTGCGGAGTTGTGATTTCAAAAGTGTTTGTTTAATCATCCAGCCGCACTTCATTTCCACCAAGGGGTTTGATGAGTCTGTCGAATATCTGTTGATGCTCGCCCTTGAGCAAGGTTACATATTTCTTGTATTCATTTTTCAAGAGAGCTTTAAAAGGCAGAGGTTCCAATTTGTCTGGTTGAGGCTATGGCTATTAGATACTACTCAAATCAACCACCAGGGGAAACGTTTTCAGGTGTATTCAAACACTTGTCCAATGACAAGAAGCAGCCACTTCTTCAAGATCATGGCTGCTTCTGCTTTGGTTTAGCTTTAAGCTGGGAATCCAAAGAAAAGCTGCAGTGAAAAGTATTTAAATGATGATTCTCTGCCCGGCAGCTCTCCTGAAGGGACCTGTGGTTGGATTTAAATTCTTACTAATGGCTTATGTTATCGGGATGTTGCTGGGATTTGGATTATTATCATTGAGCTGCGATAGATTCGGTTGCGTTTTCAGATATGTTCAAATAGTCTATATTGTGTTTTTTTTTCTTTCGTGCTTCATTCGGTATAATGTAAGAAACATTTGTTTTATTTTTAAAATGTGTGGTTTGACCAGCTCTATCACTCCTACTTTCAAGACAGCAATATCCCTCCGACGTGTTGGTGAGCCCACCAGCGCATCTTATCCACTTCTTGCAGCTCTGCCCTCAAACACCAACCATCAAATTGCATGCAGGAAACAATCCCCTGGTCCTTCCCTTCCAACTCACCAAACCACTGTATCCATCGCAACATCCTCCATCATTTCTGCCCCCTACAAACGGATGCCACCAACATATATATTTATCCCGCCCAGCTCTTTGCTGCTTTCCATAAAGACTGTTGCCTCCGCGATTCGCTCATTATTTCCACGCCCCAAACAATCCTCCCCTCCTGGCACCTTCTCCTGCTCCCACAGTTTTTTGAAAAAACTGCGCCCAACCTCTCCCCTCATCTCCATCCATGCTCCTAAGGAGCCTTTGGCATCCATCAACTTTCATCTGCTCTTCTGCACATGTCATTTACTGCCTCTATTGATCCAGATGCAATCTCCTCGATATTGGCGAGACAGGATGCCTGATCGCAAAGCCCTTCAGAAAACTTATCAGCAGAACCCGCAACAACCATTCCCACCGCCCCGTGGTTACACACTTCAGCTCGCCCTCCTACTCCGCAGAGGATATGCAGGTCCTGCGAATCCGCCATCGCCACTCTCTAACCATCTTACGTCTGGAGGAAGAACGCCTCATCATCCGTCACGGTACGCTCCAAACCCACAGAATGAATATGGATTTCAAAGGTTTCCTCATTTCCTCGACCACATTTTAGCCCAATTCCACGCTTTCCACTCGGCACTACCTCATGACCGGACTAACTTTTCATCTTTCTTCTCACCTATCCTAGGTACCATCCCGTCTGACCTATCACCATTTCCCCATCTCAATTCACCTCTCGCACTATCAGCTCACCTCCCCCAAGCCCGAACCCCTCCTATTTACTTCTCCACACCCGATGTTACCAGCCTCATTCATGATGAAGGGCTTTTGCCCGAAACGTCGACTCTCCTGTTCCGCGAATGTTGCCTGACCTGCTGTGCTTTTCCAGCACCACACGCACGACTGCAATCTCCAACAGCCGCAGTCCTCACTTTCACTCCTGGGGTAGGTCTGTGCTACCATCCTGATATGTAGCTTCAACAAATCGACCCTGCAAATTTGACTGCAAGACTGAATGTTGTACTGTCAATTTTTCAAGACGAACATTTCAATCTTTTTGTTTTTTTTATTTTTCCCAAGTGGAAAATGATCCATGTTGCAGATGCCTTAGTCGGACAGTCATCGTGCTCACCTATCCTGGATGAAGATGTGTAAGTATGTCGGTGTCCAAACAAGTAAAGAGCTGATTCTCCTCGACATAGATCAACATAAACAGAACAGCAAAACTTGATCTTATTCATTCACAGTTGTGGGTGTCACTGGCTGAAAAAAAACATGAATTGTCCGTCTTTTACTGTTCCTTCAGAAGGTGTTGCTGAGCTGGTACAGGAACTGTGTAATTACGAAAGCAGTTGCAGGGTATTTTCTCCTGGCACTAAAGGATCAGTGATATATTTCCAGGTTAGAATGGTGAATGACTTGAAGAGGAACTTACATGTGGAGGTATTCATACGCATCTGCCATTCCTATAATTCCAGAGGGACCACCTGATACGGTCGTGGCTTCGAAAGGTGCTATCTGAAGACCTTTTGGCGAATTTCTTGCTGACACTGAGCGTTGGTGGTCTGCGGAACGGATGCTTGTGAATGTGTTTCCCAAACAATGGGTTGCTTTGTCCCGAATACGAACAAGCTTCTTTTGTGTTATTGGAGCTGCACTCCTCCAGGGAAGTGGGGAGTATTCCATCACACTCCCTACTTGGGCGTTGTTGACAAGCAGTGACTGAGTGGCTGTAGGATTCTGTATTTTCAACATGCTATTGTCGCCACTCCACTTATGTTGCAAGCCTACCTTGTACAGACGCTGCTACTGAGCGCAGAGTCGAGTTTGAAATCAAATGATCCGTGACCTTGCTGAATGGCAGAGTAGGCTTGTTATGATCTTGCTCATAGGTTCGAAAGGGTAGCTTCCTCTGGGCATCAGATGAGAGGTTTGAGAGAGGTGATTGAGGAAGTATAAATGACCACCCCACGTCCCGCGCCCCCAAAATAAGGGATACGAGCATTTGATTTGTGGCAGTGGTGTGTATGGAGAGGTACGGTTGTGAGTGGTAGCATCCGAGGAAAAGTGATACCATGTGTGAGATAATGGTGTGCCTATAGAATGGGTACTGTATCGTGGTTCCTGTTTAGAAATAGGTTGAACCAGAGGCGCAGAACCGTCCGTGGTATTGTGAATGGCTTGTCAGGTCTTGGTTTTATAAATAGCTGGAACAATAGAAGCAGCCTGAATGGGTGTGTCCTGGTCTCACAGGTTAGGGTTTCTTGATTGTTTTTCCATCTTAAATTCACCAGAATGAGAAGAGATCTTTCACCCGTTCGCGTGTACAGCCAGAATCTGGCGTTTCTCTTTCTGCTGTAGACATCGCGTGTGAGAGAATCAGACTTCTCAATGTTCGTTTTTTTGCAAAGCGGTTTGTTTACATCATTTAACTATATCAGAACAGTTCATCAGTACGATTTACTGTATCCAATACACTGTTAATTTTTCCAATTGATTAAAGTGATTCTCAGCTCTTCATTTGGCCGTTGTCTTTCAACAATAGTGCTTGAATAAATTTTGTTTTGCTTAATGTTGAGTAATTTGACCATTATCATCGTAACTGGAACACGATACCTTACATTTGCCTTAAAGTAAGGAAATCATCTTGTTTAGACAGCAATCTTAAACTATTTGGAGATGTTCTGGACTATAACAATTCCTTTGGGAGAAGACCAGGAGTTAACCGATATCAGCCCGATGCCAGGCCAGAGAAAAAGAAACTATTTCAAATCCATTGCCCACCATTATTCCTCCAACTAATCATGTTTTCCATGCAGGTTGTTGAAGAAAGCAAAGGTTCCAAATACCCTTCATACGTCAGTGGACGTATCGTCGGGTTCAATCGCAATTGCCTCTTTCCTAAAGACATCCCAGAGATGGAAAACTTCTACAGCAGAGAGATTGGACACAGTTCAATTAAAGTCAAGATGGCATTCAAGATCAATGATTCAACGAAATAAGAAATTTGGAGAATTGGGATTTTTTCAGAAACAAAAATTTGTGGTGATCTTAGGGTCAGTTGACATAGATGGTTTTTTAGACTAGATTACTTACAGTGTGGAAATAGGCCCTTCGGCCCAACAAGTCCACACCGACCCGCCGAAGCGCAACCCACCCACACCCCTACATTTACCCCTTACCTAACACTACGGGCAAACTGGCATGGCCAATTCACCTGACCCGCACATCTTTGGACTGTGGGAGGAAACCAGCACTTGGACTGCTCCCTCTGACATTTCATCAGTAGTCGACCTCTTCATTGGGCAAGTGTACTTCTTCAACTTGAATGCCTTTTGTCTGAGGCAGTTTTGGTTAGCTATAAACAAATTGGCCCTAAAAAAAATTAAAACCTCGACACCCGAGAGCCTGTGTCTTTAGTCTCTGAGGAAAGTCAAGGAAAACATAACCTTGTTAAAGAATGGCATCATCACACATGTTTGAGCTCACTAAATACTGTTATTCCGGGATACCTACGTGCCAATTCTTTCAGGCAAGAATCCTCTCCCTGTTCCACAATGCATTTGACGCACTTCCAACACTCTACCAGCACTTGGACTGCTCCCTCTGACATTTCATCAGTAGTCGACCTCTTCATTGCAAACTTTTAACTTCATATTCGTCGCCTCAGGTTGCCTGTTCCCCGTTCTCCATTCTCGACTCTCTCCCTCTGAACTGACTGCACTCCGTGCTCTCAGATCCAACCTCACTATTTTCTTAAGATTGTCACGAGGCGTGGTGTGGTTGTTGTCTGGCCTACTTAACAAACATTACAGAAGCTTGACTTTACCTTTTGGATAGTGTCTGCCTTTTCCAACTGGACAGTGACTCCACCATGGAACATCAGACCATAGTGTCTACAACGGTCACTAAACATATTTCATCCTGTGATCTCCTGTCCAATGCTTCCATGCTCTTAGTGTCCAACCCCGTCAAAGCCCGCTTCTGCCTCCTTCCTAAAATTCAAAACTCTTCTGCACATCTGCATTTTCTGTCACTCTTGCTCCGCAGAGCACGTCTGTTCCAAAATCGATATAATGTTTTTCTCTTCTTTTTCGTTTTATTCTGACGTACATCAACCAGTCCTCTGTCGCTTTACTCCAGTTTCACAACGTCCAGTTCTTGGGCTCCTCCCAGCTTCTCTACACAATGGGACATGCAATGCCTAATCATCACCACCACATGAGGGTGGTCTGAAGCCATACCACACCTTATTGAACAAAATGCCCCATCCGCCACGGCACCCCTCTGCCTCTCTCACCTTGGCCTCACCCTGAAGAGCTGTTCTTAAGGTCCTTTTACCTTCTTCGGATTGGCATGGTCTGGATGCCATGTGTTCAGGCATCGTTCCAAGTGCAGCCTTCCTCTGTGAAGTACATGGGACATTCCTTATTGCGGTTCCACTACGGTCCCCACCCACAAAACTATCTGTGAGGTATGAATGACGTTATCAGTAGTGCTCCTCTCTCTCATTGGAAATTGTAAAAGGTGACCTATTTTGATTCCAATTTTTACCCTCTCTTAACTCCAGGTGCTCCACCGCTGACCTGGTCGCTTCCCTTCGTCGAAAACCCGATTTAAATTTATGACGACAGATTGTTCACTTGTAGCCAGTTTCCGGCTGTTGACATGCATAGTTACCGTAACTGTATATCCTCACTCACTGCGTACTATAAATACCCTGTTCCATTCTCTAATTCCTCCATCTCTGTTGCGTCATTTTTAATGATGCCACCTTCGACATACTTATCCTCAACCTAGAATTCCTCAGCACTGCAACTGGGGTCCGGATCTGACTTTCTCTCACTTCAACCTTATCACCTTTCTCCTTGCCCGACAGGATCGATAGTGTTCGCCTTGTCCTCACTCACCAGCATTTGCATCAAGAAGAGCTTTCATCGCCGTTTGCGCCACGTCAGCGGGTTGTCACCACTAGTTGCATGTTCACCTCCCATTCCTTGTTAGCCTCCTGCAAGGAAGATTGCAGCCGCGGCGCACTTACCTACTCTGTAATTGTCATTTTGTCCTTTTTTTAAAGAGAGCTCGTGAAGTCAGAGGTGCCACTGAGTCTTGGAAAAGCCGAGTTTAACATTTGCAGGGGAAAGGTCGGTTTTACCAATTCAGGTTACTTCGCGTTTGGTTCAGCTGTGGCATTTACACAATTCTACAGCTCACCTTTACAAACAATCATCCATTGAAGTTTCCAAAAGTTTTGGTTCTGAATATGATTTCTTGAACAGAACAGAGTGAGAATGAAAGGAGTTAAGCGAACAAACTCTCAACTGCTGCAGACCTGTTCCAACAAACCTCTGTCTCTGACGTGTTCTGTTGTCCAGTCTCGATCTAGACATGGAATTCAATTATTTTCATTTGTCATTTGTGTGTCTCTGCCCATCATTCCATAAATGGCAGGATCAGCATTGATCGTGTGGAAGTTTGAAGCAGGTGCAATGGAAAAATTACCTATTTCTGCTGTTGACGTGTGTGTGTGTGTGTGTGTGTGTGAGAGAGAGAGAGAGAGAGAGAGAGAGAGAGAGAGAGAGAGAGAGAAAGAGAGAGAGAGAGAGAGAGAGGGAGAGTGAGTGTGTGTGTGTGTTTGTGTGTGTTTGTGAGAGAGAGAGAGAGAGAGAAAGAGAGAGAGAGAGAGAGTGAGTGTGTGTGTGTGTGTTTGTGTATGTTCGTGTGTGGATGTATGTGAGTCGATGCGTTTGTGTGTGCGTGATTGTGGATGTGTGTGTGCGTGTATGTGTATGTGTGCTTGTGTCTGGATATGGGTGTGTGAGTGTTTGGATGTGTGGTTTTTCCGTTAATAAATGCGGGTGTGGTTGTGTGCGTATGTGTGTATGTGTGAGGTCTGCCTGGATACGTCTGTGTGTGCGTGAGTGCGTATGTTTCGTGTGTGTGAATGCATCTGTGTGCAAGGTATCTGTGTGTGTGTGTGTGTGTGTGAATGTATGTGTGTTTGTGTGTTTGTGTGTTTGTTTTCTCCTCTCTCAGGCCCTTTTTTAATCTAGCCAGTTTCAGACTGAGCAATAGTTCAGGTTCGATGGGCCGAGTGGCCTAATCCAACTGCCAGTTGCGATGTTTCATGAGAATTGCAATATTAAAGAAATAGTAATGAACTGAAACATTTCCAGTAGTCCAAGGACGAAGAAGAATATTTGCTTCTTGTTCTGGTCAGGTCCTCAGAGACTGGACAGGACAAAGGGCAAAATGGTTCAGGTCCTAAGTCCCAGGGTATGATCTCCAAAAGCTCCACTGCAAGGGTCAAGTGAGATGTTGAGCCCTCCATCCTGGCACCAGGAAGAGAACAGTAATAAACGGACTGATCATATGACCAAAGTATCCGACGTCTCTCACCCAGTCTCTCTCATTCTGTCTTGCATCATTTGCCCATTCTATCACTTTATGTATCTCCTATTCTCTCGTCACTCACTTCTCTTTCTCTGACCTTATATTTTTTCTGACCTTCTGTCTCCCTCTTTAATTGGTCATTCACTCTACCTTTCTCTCTGTTTGTCACTATTTGTCTGTTGGAGAGAGTAAGTTCGGCAGATGATGAACATCAGAATTCAGTGTGCATTGCTGAAAAAGCACAGCAGGTCAGGCAGTCTCCGGGGAACAGGGAAATCGAAGTTTTGACTCGGAGCCCTCAGGAATGAAACTGTGAGCCTCGAGGGTGCAGAGATAAATGGGAAGGAGTTGGAGCTGAGGAGCAGGTAGCTGAGAATGCAATAGTTGGATGGAGTTGGGTGTAAATTTGATAGATCGGACACAAAGGTGGTGCGGATGTCTGTGAAGGAAGATTGACATGTAGGACAGGTCACGAAGGCTTTGCTGAGCTGGAAGTTGGGAGCTGGGGTAAGGTGGGGGCAGGGAAAAGGAGGAAACAGGTGAAGTCCACATTGATGCCCTCGGTTTGAATGGTCCTAAGACAGATTATATGGTGTTTTTCTTCCAGGCATCGGGTGGTGAGAGAGTGGCGATGGACGTGGCCCAGGATCCGCATATCCTCGGCAGAGTGCGACGGGGCTTTGAAATGTTCGGCCACAGGTTGATGGGGTTCATTGGTGCGGATGTTCCAGAGATGTTCTCTAAAGCACTCTGCGATAAGGCGCCCAGAGTTCCCAATGTAGGGGAGACTGCATTGGGAGCACGGGATACACTAAATGCCGTGTGGAACTGCAGATAAAACGTTGATGGATGTGGAAGGCTCTTCTGTGGCCTTGGACGGAGCTACGGAGGGTGGTGAAGTAGAAGGGTTTGCAATTCCTGCGGTGGCAGGGGAATGCGCCAGGAGTGGAGTTTAGCTTATTAGGGAGCATGGACCTGACAATTTAGTCGCGGTGGGAACGGTCTTTGTGGAATGCAGAGAGCGGTAGGGAGGGAAATCTATCCCTGGTGATGGGGTCCGTTTGTATGTGACGGAAATGCCGGTAGATGATGCGAATTATGCGGATGTTAGTGGACTGAAAGTGAAGACCGGGGGTGTTCTGTACTTGTTGCGGCTGGAGGGGTGGGCGTCGAGAGCATAGGTACGATGGGTGAATGAGATGCTGTGGAGAGCATCTTTAATCACATGGGAGGTGAATTATGAGCCTTCAAGGAAGGAGGTTGTCTGTTGTGCTCTGCAGTGGAACTGGTCCTGCTGGGAGCAGATGCGGCGGAGGTGGAGGAATTGGAAATACCGCATAACATTTTTGAAGGAGGTAGAATGGAATGAGGTGCAATCCAGGAACCTGTGGGTGTCAGTGTGTCTGTGAAAACTGTCAGTGTTGAGTTCACCCTCGCGGATGGAGACAGAGGGGCCTGAGAAGAGGAAGCAGATGTCAGAGATAGTCCAGGTGAATTTGTGGTCGTGGTAGAATGTGTTGGTGAAGTTGATGAACTGTTTCACCTCATTACGGTAGCACGAGATGGCGACAATGCAGTCATCAATGTCGCAGAGGAGAAAGTTGGGGAGTGTTGCTGATGTAACTCCGGAAGATGGGCTGTTCCACGCAGCTGACGAAGAGACAGGCATAGCTGGGGCCCATGCTGGTGCACCGTGTACCCCTTTAGTCTGGAGGAAATGGGAGGATTGGAAGGAAAAAGCATTGAGTGTGATGACCAGTTCAGCCAAACGAATGAGTGCGTTAGTGAAAGTGTTCTGGTGGTGGGGTCTGGAGAGGAAGAAATGGAAGGCTTGGAGACCCGAGACAAGGCGGTTAGACGTTCCGTTGGACATCAGACCATGGTGAGGATGAGGTGTTAGGGACCGGGGAAATGGAAGTCTTGGAGGCGATGCCTCCTAAGTCTTTTTGTTTCATTCCCTCTTTCTCTTTGTCTGTCCCACATTTTGTCTCCATCCCTCTATCTCTGCCTCTCACATAGCCTGTCTTGAGCTCAACCTTTGTCTACCTATCTCTGTCTGAAACTCTATATCTTACTCTATCTGCCACTCTGTCTCTCTGACTCGGTCTTCTGCTCGGTTTCTCTCACTTTGTTTCTGTCTGCCTTGGATCACCATCCATCCGAATTCATTGCAGACGCTAACCACACCGATTTTGAACTTTGATTTCAGATTCTCCATCGCTGGTAGTTTCTCCAATAGTTTTTGAAACCCGCTTGTAAACCTTCTTGACTCAGAAACTTGAATGGACTACCCTACTTAACCTTGTTTGCTTGAAGACGAACAGGTCCTGTCTGAAGTCTCTTCTTGCACAGTGCTATTCAGCATTGGGGTGCTGCAATCAGCATTTCTGCACAAGGTCATTCCGAATTCGCTGGAACTGAGTTGTTCCGAACTGAATACGTTTGCAAGATGAGGAGTCCTCCTTTCTCGGATTAAGGAACTTGAAATACTGACTCTGCGATCGTGTTTCAGAATAGTACAATACCAAGTGAGATGTGGTGCGAACATGCCATGACTCTCCTCACGATACCTGCATAGTGGTAACTCACCGTTGTCCCACTTTGACAAAGGGCTGACTGTGTATCCTGTCTGGACTTTGGTTGATGCCGTATGAAGTTAGAAAAGGAACAGTACCAGTGGTTTGAGTATGTTCCACGAATTTGAGAGACTTCCTTCTTTGATTAACATTTGATACAATCTGGGTATGCTCCATCCTACTGCCTTGGCACTTCAATATCTGCATCTGAATTTCAGTGGATCAAACTGCTGATCATGATACCCATTCCTACACTGGGCCCCAGAAAGATGTCGATACAGAGATTTGGGAAATGCACGTGTTCCTCGTAGAGAACGATCTCAAAATGGTTGTAAACACCGAAGCAGAAGTAGGCCATTCGACCGATCAAGAGTGTTCACCCATTCAATGTGTCGTGGTTCATCTGATCATCCTTGCCTGCTCTTCTGCTTTTACCCTTTAACCAACGGTGCACTGTTATGGTTAAAAATCTGTCTCTCCATCTCAGCATTGAATATGCTGACTGGCCCAGCCGCGACTCCTCCTTATGGTAAACAATCCACATATTTAGGCCCCTCGGAGCACAGCCCCTTCAACAGTCTTGTACTCCTTTAACACTGACCTCCAGCATTCGAACAGGAAATTCGACGTTTCGGGCATAAGCCCTTCATCAGGAATGAGGAAAGTGTGACCAGCAGGTTTTTCCAGCAACACATTTTCAATTCTGATCTCCAACATCTGCATACCTCACTTTCTCCTCCATTCTTCCCCGATATTGCTCAATATTTCATCACTGAACCTCCGAAAGTCCACCACACCGTCAGCACTTACCTTCTGACAGTGTGCCACTCATTCCGCCCTGACACTGTGACAGGGCCCACTCCTTCAGCAATGACATTCCAACAGTGCACCTTCCTCATCGTTAATCCTCTGACAAGACTGCACTGCTTCAGCACTGAACTTCCGAAATTGCAAACCTCCCTCAGCACTGACCATCTGAAAGTGTGTTACTCTCTCGGAATTGATCTTTTTCCAGTGTGGCACTGTTGTTACACCTTTCCAAAAATGGAACTCCCTCAGCGCTGACACCCCAGCAATGCTACACTCCCTGAACATAAACGCTCTGGCAGAGCCCACTTGCTCAACAACGCCCTTCGAACAATGCCCACAATCTCAGTGCTGACCATGCAATAGTGCTTGGTTCCTCAACACTAATTCTCTGACAGGTCAGCGCTGACCCTCTGACTGAGTCCACTTCGTTAACACCGACATGTGACAGCCATTTCTCCCTGGCAATCTGACAGTGCCCTCTTCCTTAGTACAAAGTGTTCAACGGTGCGACGGGTTGCTTACACACCGCCCCTCTGATGGGACAGGACAATTCTCGACATCGTGATGAGCGTGTCCTTCGTGTTGGGGCTGGTTCGACGAAGCAATGCTGTTGCTTGAATCTGGAAGTTTGGCACTGAGCGATAACACAGTCAATGTAACGGAAATCGAGAAGCAAGATGTCAACGCATGCATTTCTACTGATTGATTGCCCCTCCACACCACCACGAACCAGTCCCACCCAAAACGCTTCCCGTAAACGTGGAAACACCCTGATTCCAGTGACAAATACGCGTCAGACAAGATGCAGTGATCAATGCATTGAGCTTTATTTTAACATTTCGGAAGCAGTTGGTCAGAATGCTACGATTCGATGTAATTGAGCAGAACCCAAATCTTAGATTTGGCAGCGAGCATCAGTCGGCTCTCAGTCATGCCTCGCTCTGCAATACCCTTTGTGATCTCATTCTCAGTTTTTCAAACAGCAGAACGTGCCAGGGACGCATAACCCTTTCAGTGAAGTCTCATTTCCGCTACAGGGGTGATATTTACACCTTGCCCCTGAAAGTCTACATCCGTTGTCGATACCTGGAAAATAGAAAACATGATTATTATGATTCATTATTACAAACAGTCAGTGCTCAAAATAGGCTGAAGCAAGGATACATCAAAGAGAACAGTGCAGTGTAGAATAATAGAGAAATATTGAAAGAGGAATTATCCAGCGTGCTCCACGTGTGCACCAACAAAAACATGTAGAGAAGGGAATTCTGCAGTAACCTCTGACAGAGGATCATGGAGATCCAGGACTGCACATAGAGATCCAAATGTGATCTAGCCGAGCGATACAGAGACCAGAAATGTGCATCGTGCTTAATGTTTGATGCAAGTGAAGGATACGGTGAACAGAACTGCGTGCTGTGTTCCCAAAGTGGTCGAAGTGTGTGCTGAGTAGATCAGAATTCTGTACAATGTTCAAAATCTTTACGACTGAGAGAAATGGAAAGTGGAATTGTGCTCAATTGTCAGAATATTGTATACTACGATGAAATCTCATTTCATTCATCTAAGTCCAAATAGAGCTTGCTCAATCTTCTTAACCACGGCTTTGACGAAGATTCCTCCATGCTCGGGCCAAGCAGTCGATCCTTTGTGTCCTGCTTCCAATGCCAATCTGTATTTGCGGGGTTAAATAGAGTTAAATATTTTAGCCATGTAGAGCCGTAGTTTGACCAGTGCATTGCATGATTTCTGCAAAACTACACGAATCGTACACGACATTCCCTTTGAAATAAAAATCACATTCCAGTTGCTGTCCCTCGTAAACACTGCACTTTGATGCAATATTTTCGAAATTCATGTATGGAGCTCCTCTAATCACCTGGTTCCAGAATGTTCTGAATTCTTTCTCTATTTTACGACTTTCAGCTACTCTATTTTTCCTGTCACAACCTCAAATTTCCCCACATTATGTCGCAACCTCGGGTTTTCCACATTCAGATAGCTGCTCTATGTCCCTCTGTAGTCTCTTTACATGATCCAAACGATTTGTCTTCCAGAGTATCACAATTCTATCGCAAACTTGATTTTGGTGTATTCGCCTCCCTCGTTCAAGTAATTAATGTAGACTTGAGGTAATCGCAACCCAAGCACTGATCCCTGTGGCAGCCCCCGAGTTACAGTGTGCCACCCTGAAATTATCCCCTTGTCCCGACTCTCTGGTTTTTATTAGTTAGCCATATCTTTGATCCGTTCTGAGGTACTATCTCAAATATCTCTTTCTGTAATATTATTAAACATCTTAATGTGTATCCAATGCTTTCTGAATACATTATTTTAAAAAAACACAGTTAAGGAATAAGTCAGCAGCATTCCAAGCTTATTTTCAGGTTCTCAGGAGCGATATATTAACTGGCGATGCACCATTATGCGAAACGGAAACGAAGTTCACAGTTCAAGCCAAAACTTTAGTCTGGAGACAATGGCAACTGTTTGCTGAGAGGTGATAATCTTTTCGATTATTGCTGCACTTAAATGGATGAAACTTTCTAATCGCTGGAAATACATTTACGTGACAATGTTTCTGCTGTGTAAGATACTTGTTTGCTTTCTCTGCGTTAAAATATTATGTTGCTGTATTTCTCTTGAACCCACACTGGCAGCCACTGATGAACCTGTTCTTTGACAGGCTTCGATGGTAGTACAAAGAAAATAATGTCACCCTTATGGCCTATCAAACCAGGTTTCAGTGTGGGACCTGACATTTTCAGGATGACCAGAAGCTGGGATCATTTCAATTTGGAAAACAGAAATGTTCACATTACACTGAGTGAAGTAAGACTGTTCGGAGCATAATGTTGGGAGTTCCGTGCAGCTCCTAATTGAGGAAATTATGTCAAAAAATGTCAAGTGATGCATCTCAGGAGCATGTGACCAATACATTCATGAGGCACGTAAGCAGCTCATGGGACAGATGACCATGATTTGTCTCAAAATTATTTTGTTTGCAGCAATGTTTAAAAGGAGGAGCGACAGAGAGAGATGGTGACAGCCACATAATAGTGAGAGAGTGAGTGAAAAATATAAAGAGTTTAGCAGATAGAGACAGAGAGAGAGGGGGAGACAGAGAGCGACATAGAACGAAAGAGTAAGACGTGAAAAGCAAATGTCGAGATAGAGATACAGATGGAACTGGGGGAAGGGATAGACGAAATAGAGAGAGAATAGAGACGTGCATACACAGAGCAAGAGAGAGAAAGAGGAATAGCGATGATGAAGAAAGGAGAGAAGCAGGTCGAGAGAGCAAGACAGAGATATATAGTGACAAAACGTGATGGACACAGGGTAATTCTATAATTTGAGGTCTGCATAGCTGATGGTTAATTGCAAACTGGTTGAAATGCTGCAGGGCACATCAAGTCAAAATTGGAGGAGCACAGACATCTTGATATGGATCTCAGGCAGAGCAGCAAGGAAGGTCCGGAGCTCTGAAGGCAATGGCAAACATGTGCGCACTTTACTCAACAGGTCTTCAGGTGTTAGTATGTAGATGGCAATACAAGGAGATAAAGATAGCTCTTTGTTGGGATAGCGTTTCAAAACAATGGAGACCTTATTGAAACACAAAATTCAAAGGGGGACTTTGCAGGAGAACCGTGGAGATTTATTTTTCCCTCGTGGGACAGTCCAGGACCAGACGGCATCTTCTCACAATTATAGGACAATGATTAAAAACCAATTGAAAAGGTGAGGAGGAATTTTGTCTTTCTAACGGGTGCTAACGCATGGAACTAGTACGGAGAGCCGTGGAGGTTTGGTCACTCAGTAATTCAAGACTCTGAGGGAGACTTATAATCATGAAGGAATTCAAAGGTCATGGGTAAATGGCCCTTGAATAGTGCAGAGCATGATCAGATCCAGCACTTAAATGACAGAGCTGATACATTGGGCTGAAAAACTTAATTCAGCCTCTATATCCTCAGACCTCATAAAGTTAAGGTTTACAGTTGTCTTCCAGTGGAAAAGAAAGAGCTTTGAACAGAGAAAGCATGAAGATTTAAAGGCACCGTCATGTCACTGACTCATGTGTATCACAGAAGGGGTCTGTTCTGCACTTTTAATCCTTGCAAGCCGTGCAAGTAGGCAGTCCGCCCAGCGCTATTTTGCTGCTCTTCCTCATTTCTTTCAAATTAAATACTTCCTGAAGGTTTTGATTGAATCTGCCTCCAGAGCCCGTGTCCCTGATTCTCTGAGGCAAAAGTTTTATTCCCCTTGCCACCATACCGCGTGTAGCCTCCCTGTCTTTACATCCCGATAAAAAACATCTGAGTTTACAGTGATCCACGAAAGGAGAGCTCGGAAGGGTTTGATAGTGATGGATTTTTACACCTTTACAGTACTGATATAAACCGCTGCATTAAAAAACCCAAAGCAGTCCTGCCCAAATACCTGGCAGAGCAGGCTTAATGGGCAGACCGGACTCGTCTGCATCGTTCCTGTCCCCACAACCAGAGTAGTTTCTGCGATTTCAACTGACCTGTCAAAACAAAACTTGTTCGCAAATCCCTGTCAGCAGTGTTGGGCTGTGCCAGCGCGAAGGCAACAAGAATCAACATCAGAGATGTCCACATCATCAGACTTGCTCTCCAAACTGCAATGAGCAGGGTGGCACACGGCAGATGTTTATATGGACTCATGAATGTCTGCAGGGGTTAATCATCACACATGGATGTTCAGATATGCAAAAAAAAAGCAGAAACACAAACAAGACAAGGCACGCATGAGTGAGCGCGTGCACACACCCACAGACACACACATAGACACACGCGCGCGCGCGCACACACACACAATGCATATCCATCCATTCAAGCACACACACATGAACACATGCACACATACGCATCAAATGATACACACACAAATATACACACAAGCACCTTCACCCACACATCCACACACAAATTCACACACAACCCGTACACGCGCATACGTTCACAGGCAAATGCATGCACCAACATAGAGAATCTTTTTCACATACACACATATGCATCCACACACACATGCACACACACATACATGCAAACGCATCCATCCACATATACCCACACACAAACACGCACTCACACCCACAATAACATACAACGCCACACACGCACACAGCCAACCATACCCACACATGCACACACATAAAAACACACAGTGCCACACACACTCGCACCCACACGCTCAGATCCACGTATAAACGTACACCCATACCCCCAAAACACATAGGTACACACACATGCAGACCTACGCATATTGATACCCACTCACAACTGCACACACCACCCATCCACACCCACACACTTACATATGTACATACCCTTTCACACATGAAAATCCCCTCACTCACGCATGCAACCACTTACACACAGACACTCCCAACAATACATCAATTTCCCAGTCCACACATACACTTTGTGCATGCACATAAACACTCTCTCTCACACAGTCATAAACACAAAGACACAAATCTCCATTAACACATTTTTACACAAACATATTAACATCAACACACATACCTGCACCTACACATACCCACACACACCCTCACACACACCAACACCTGCACACCTACATATACCAAAACACACATCTACAGCCTCACATACGCATAAACAATGGCCCACACAGACACAAACGCATGCCCACAACACGCACAGCCACAACCATACACCTCCACACGCACCTACACACAGCCACACACACATCCACCCACACAGACATCCACATGCCCTGCTACCCATTCACGCACACATGTGTGCACACGCATGGACAAACACACACACAGACACACAGACACACACACACACACACACACACACACACATATGTTGGGCACATTAAAATGTCTGCCTGTCTGTCTCTCTCTCTCTCTCTCTCTCGCACTCTCTCTCGGTTTCTCCCTCCCCTCTTCTCTCACTCACACACACGCACACTGACTCGCACAGTCTGACTTACACACAGGCTCGCTGATAAACTCAAACTAACACAAACACAACCTCTCACTATTAGACACACAATCTCTCTCACTTGGTCTCAGACACATATCTCCTATCCTTCGCAGTTACACACAGATTCAAAATCCCCCTCACGCATTTTCATATTCTTTATCTATCATTCCCTCATATACGTATTCACAGACGTACAGTCTCATGCAGACAGTCACACGTGCACACATATTTTCTCTCTCAAACGAATCATTTCTCCCTCTTGAACCGAAATACATTCTTTCTCTTTCAGTCTTTTACATATACACACAGACACGCAAACTCTTCCACTTCCACTCACTCCTTCAGAAATGCAGGTACACATTCTCTTACACGCACAGAGATTGCCTTTCTCACATAAACATTTTCTCTCACACTCATATACATGATATCGCTCCCCACATACGTACACCCTGACACCTACAACATTTTATGAACACTAGCTCAAACATACATTCGCTTACTCATATATGGATTTCCTCTCGGATACTGATTCGATTTGTCTCATTTGCACATACAGGCTAAGTCATACACACTTTCTCTCACGCATACAATCTCTCTGTCAGACAAACACATTCTCTCACACACATAGTCTTTCTCGCTGTGTATCACACACACACACATTTACTGCCTTACGCTCACATTGGAAGCATTAACTTCCAATGGCATTACTATTGCTGGTTTCAATACAATCAAAGTTCCGGGATAACTACTAACCAGAAATTAATTAATCAATACGATGATTACAAGGGCAGGTGAGAGACTGAATACCCTATAACAAGTAACTCACATGCTTACTCACTTCTTCCCTTCACCAGCAAAGCCTATCCCCTATCGCCAAAGCACAAGTTAATAGTGTAATGGCAAAATTAGCAACTTGCTTGAATTGATGTGTCTTCGACAACACGCCATAAGTTTCCACAATAATGATTGAGATCTCTTGTCAATACTATCCATTTTATTCTCCTAGTTATTGAAACCTTCACATTTTAACATTCTTGGAAGCTTGAATTGAACAGCGGTTAAAGAGCTCCCATTGGTATCCAGGAACAAACAATGGCCCTAGTTACCAATCTCACCAAAAACAGGCATTCAGTCATTATTTCACCGATGTTTCATTTACAGGTGGTTTTGCCGCATTCACATCAACTCAATTGCCTTATCAATATTGTGAGACATCCTGGGACTGAATAAAATTCTTTTCCTTCGTACTCTTCCCGCCCATTTTGTCTTCCTACACTTTTCACGGTGTCTCCTCTTCCTCTCTCACTTTTATCTTTTTCTCCCTCTCCAGATCTCCAGCAAATTTCCAAGCTGAATCACGGCTCCGCTCTGTATGCTGCGCCTACCCTGCCTTCCAGCGTATTCTTCTCACCTCTTTACAACAAAAGTTAAAAATTTTGGCAATATAATCAGTGTCGATTCGAAGAATGAGAGGTCATATTATTGAAACAGAAAAAAAGTCTAAAGCTACATTTCAGAGTTAAAGCTTAAAGGAGTTTTCCACTTCCATGGAGAGTTTATAAGCAGAAGACATCGTCTTAGAACAAAGGCAATATTAAAACTGAAATAAATTTCCTGCAGTTGCCTCTCTGACTGTTGAGAAACATTTGCACTCTTTATGGGGTGGTGGGAGTGTTCAGTTCGAATCCTTGTGTATGTTTAAGACTGAGAGAGATAGGTTCTTCAACAATTGGGCCATCGAGAGATACCTGGGAAGGGACAGAAAGCAGACGTGAGGAATTTCTGATCAGCCATTATCCTATTAAAATGTTTACGTCTGCTTTTGTTTTGAACAGGCTTATTGTCTCCTCTTTTGCTCATGCTATTTCTCCATTTCTCTCCTTCCCTTGTTCTATCTCCCTGGTTTCAGTGGCGTTCAGGGGATTAAATATTTCTAAATTTTAGCTGTTGTTTTGTTGTTAATTATTTTCTTCTTAACCTGAACTGTCCGATCACGAGTCGCTATCCAGGCTGTAACACGTCAGCACGTTGTAAAGAACGAGCTGTCCCTGAATGTGAGACTCACTTTCTTTCTGTGCGGACCATATATAGACTCGCAAATGCAGAGTCACTAATTATCATCAATTTAAATCGTTCAGCATCTGAAGTGAAGCATGGAGATTACACAAAAGCTACATTATCTGCAAAGAAAAGACAATACGGCCAATCTGTGTCAATCACACAAATTGTGACTGCTGTTCATGTAACGTCTGAAGAGGTTGAGGCGGGTACATTAACAACATTTACAAGACAAGAAAGGCTCAGAAGGGTATTGGTCAAGTGCAAGGAAATTGAGTTCACGTGCATGGACATTTTGGTTGGCATGGACCAGTTAGGGTAAAATTACCTGTCTCCGTGCTGTAAGACTCTATGAATCTCTGACGAATTCTCAGCCAGTTATTTCTCCCTGTTAATTCACCTAGGCCTAAGTGCACACAAATGCGTCGAAAGCAAGATAGGAAGGGATACTGGCTGTCCCCTGAACAAAAGTCAGCGTTTGTCTGATTGTGGAATCCCTATAGAAAACCAGAGTCAATTTAATTGGAGACTTTGGATCGGAGGGTTTGTAATAGTGTGTTGGTATGAACAATCTCTTCACACATTGGAGTAAAAATGTGGGCAAAACTAGAAAGTGCTTTCTGAGTAAGTTTGGGGAGGCTCTGTAGTGCGTTTTGCAGCCGATACACACTTCTGTCACTACATGTCGGTGATGGAGAGAGAGAGAGTTTTGATGGTGTTGTTTAGTGGGACGTCGAGCAAGAGACTGCCTTTTACTCAAAGGAGTTGAACTTCGTGACTGCTGCTCTGATACAGGCAAGTAGGGAGAATTTCATCACAACCCAGACCAGAGCCTTGTCAATAGTGAACAGGCTGTAGGGAGTGGGAAAGTGTGGGGGAAAGGAGGCGGGGTACACTCTGCAGGATCTCCAATCTCTGACCTGCTCTTATGGTCACTGCATAAATGTATCTGGACCAGTTTGTTTTTTTTTGTCGATGATGAAACCAATAGTCTTCACTCAATGATTGTTATAATATTGAATATCAAGTGATGATTAGAATCTCCCTCAGTGACTACCCACAGAATATTAACAGGGGGGATTCAATGATGGAAATGCCATTGAACATCATTGAGTACTGTTAAAGTGTCTATCGTTTGAGATAACTATTGCCTGGCATTTTTGTGATGTGAATATTACTAGCCAGTTTTCAGACCAAACCTGGATATTGTTCAAGTTTGGCACTTTTGGACGCGGACTGCTTCAGTATCTAAGGAGTCCCAAATGGTGCTCTACATTGTGCCATCATTGCTGAACATCCCATTTCTGACTTGATGACGGATCGAAAGTCATTGATGAAGCTGCTAGAAATGGTTGGGAATAGCACACCACTCTTAGATATTCCGACAGAGATGTTCCTCGAAATGGAATTTTGGCCTTCACAGTGAGAGTATTCAAGTCCATAGGAGGGACATCTCCTGCGGTTGTACAGGGCCTTGGTAGGATGGCATCTGCAATACAGTTGTTAATAGTTAAACGGATGAGATCTAATATTGACTCCAGCCCAAAGCACTGACTCACAGCACCTTTGTATCCACTTATCTGCTCTGGTTCCGCGTGTGACTCTGGATCCAAAACATTGTGGATATCACTGACCTGCTGTGTCTCTTAATCGAATTGCAGTTGAATCCTGCCAAACAGCACTTGTCGTTATCACTGATCTTTTGTGTCAATGTACGTGATTCCAGACTCTCAGATTTGTGTTTACCTCTGACGTGTCCTTTCTCCGCATGTAACAACCGACCAACTGATTTCTGGCTATCACTGGCTGCTTTATATCAACATGTAATTCCTGACCATTAGTCACTGACCCGTTCTGTCTCTGTTTGTGACTCCAGACCCAAATAATGTCGTTAGCAATATATTTTTCTTTCTCTATGAATAACTCCATGCACACAGCGCCATAGGTGGTAGTAACTTGCTCTATCTCTGCATGTTATTACTGGCCAACTGCACTCTGCTTATCAGTGACCTACACTATCGCAACATGTAACCCCAAAACCCAAAGCACTGTGTTTCCCAATGTCATTCTGCGTCTCTGCATTGTATTGAAGGCCAACCACAGTCTGGTAATCACTGATCTTCTCCGTTTCTTCATGTTACCTCAGTTTCACAGCACTCTGTTTAACACTAACCTGTTCTGTCTTCTCATGCGACTCCAGACACAAAGCACTGAAATAAACATGAGTTTTTGATTTGCTTCGATTTGATTCATTGTTGCATTTACCTACGTATAATGATAAGCTTTATTTTCTCGCATTATATAGTCAGTAAGGACATACAGTTTCGAGGGCGGGAGTATAACAGAGGTATTTACAGGCCATAGGGCGTGCGCTAGACAATATCAATGTTCGCATCATTTTAAGTTATTGAGTCCATTCACCAGTCTGATAACGCGTGGGAAACAGTGTGTTTTGTTTGAAGTTGCTGGTGTGTGTGTGTGTGTGTGTGTGTGTGTGTGTGTGTGTGTGTGTGTGTGTGTGTGTGTGTGTGTGTGTGTGTGTGTGTGTGTGTGTGTGTGTGTGTTCAGACTTCTGCATCATCTCTCTAACGAAAGAGGTTTTAGGAGATCATCACTTGTGTTCAATAGATCTTTGATGACATTAGCAGCCTTTCTTTGACAGGAAACTGCAGATACGTGGTCCATGGTTGGATGGTTGGCTTCCGTGATGGTCTGGGATGCGCACATCACCTTCTGTAGATTCCTAAGTTCCTGGAAAGAGCGGTTGCTGCACCAGGCCAATAGGCTGTCAAACATCCTGCTGTCAGTCGTGCATCTATACAAGTTTGTAATGGTTCTTATAGACATGAAAAACCTGAGGGAGGGACAGTATTGCCTTCTTTGCTGTCGCATCCACGTCAGAATCTCAGCAGTTGTCATTTATCGTAGCTCTGATGAACATTATGGTCTCCACCACAGCACCGTTGACGTTGATGGGACATGTTCTCTTTCATTCTTTTGGAAGTCAATGATCAGTTCTTTACTTTTCCCCTCTTTGAGAAAGGTAAGTTGTCATCACCACTTCACCATGCCCTGCATCTCCTGTCTGAACTTTGTCTCATAGTTGTCAGAGTATCACAGTAATGTCGCTAGCAAACCTGCAGATGACGTTCGTTTAGAATTGCACTGTCGTGCGTGTACAGAGCATACAGTAGTGGGCTGCGGTTGCATCCGTGGTGGACCCCAGCACTGAATGTTAACGTGGAAGAGATCTATTTTCACTGATTTCAGTCTGTCAGTCAGAGAGCTGAAGATCCAGTTTGAGAGTGTGGAGTTGCTGGTCGCAGTGTTTTACAATAGGTCATGTTGATGGGGGAGCTGCAGTCAATGATCTAGAGTCCAGTATCGGTGTTCTTGTTGCGCATATGTTCCAGACATGATTGCCGGTCAAAGGATATGACATATACTCTATACCTGTTACACCATTTGGTAAATTGAGTAGGAACCAGGCAGACATGGAGATATAAGATGATGTGAGCCATGACCAGCCTATAAGACCACTTTATTAATGTTGAAGTCAGAGTTACTGGGCGAAAATCGTGAAGGCACATTATAGGCGCTTCCTCAATTACGGGTTTGATTGCCATTTCTTTGATGCAGTTATGAGCTTCGGCTTGTAGGCGGAGAGGTAGAGAATGTCATTGAACAGCTTCTCTAATTGATCCACCAAGGGTCTGAGTGCTGGGCTGGGAACACCATCTGGATCCCTCACATTCCTTTGGTGGACTCCCAGGAAGACTGATCTGACGTCTCAACGGTGATAAAGTGAAAAGATATGTCTGGAGCTTTTGGGGTAGGCATCACCATACTGCTGATATTGTGCTCGCACGAGCTGACAAACAGTGTGCACGTCAAGGAAGGTTGTGCCCTTGTCTGTTATCTTGCTCTGTTTCATTTTAATGTATATTAGGCCTTCCCACAGACAGCGAGAGTCCATTTGGTTCCTTTGAGCCTTTAACCTGATCTGGTACTGAATTCGAACAACCATGATGGCTTTCCAGGGACATAGCCGGATCTCCTGTTTCGGTCTATGTCTTCCGACCTGAATGCTGGCCTTCAATCAGAAGTGGATTTCCTGGTTCAGCAAATTTTCCGAAGGGAGAACAAGTGGATTGACAATTCTTGCTGCACAGTCCTCCACACATTTTCTCATGAAGTCCATGACTGTAGCTGCGTACTCGTCTTGGCCTACCGCCAATATTTTGAATACAGACTCGTCCACCGATTCCAAGAACTCTCGGGAATGGTGTTCTACTGCTTCAGACCAGCATTATATTACTAGTTTTGAAGGTTGTGATCTGATTTTGCAATGTTTATTGCAGATTATGGAGAGGTAGGTTGAGTCTGCATAGACTCTCCAAGCCCACAGCACCTTGCTGACCACTGACCTGATCTATATATATATATGACTCCATGCTCACAACACGGTGATTCATATTAACTTGCTCTATCCTATATGAGATTCCAGAGAAATAGCACTGTGGGTAGCACTGGCATGCTCTATCCCTGTGTGTGACTCCAGACCCACTTCACAACTTTTTGACTTTACTTGCTCTGACTATAATGTGACCGCACAACCATTTCAGACAGTTCTGCGCAAGGTTAATTGAAAATATAAAGTTAACTTGACTTCTCTCCACAGATGCTGCCAGATCCGGTGAGCTTTTCCTGTCATTTCTGTCTTCATGATCGATTGAGTTTGGGGAGACTGGCCTCGAGGACTGGCTGACATACCTTGCTCTTGTTCTTTGTGGTCGGATTACTTCTGGAGTGTGACGAGCGGCCTCTCCTATCGATACATAATGTTTGTAACCGGAAATTTCATTGTGCGACTTCTGCCCATGGAATGGTGCATTCACCTCCTCGTGCATGTCAAATCTGGATAATATTTCCCTCCATGTTTGCACACTGAGGATACGAATTAATGTGATTGATGGTCTCTTGGTGTTCGCCAAGCAAGCAGAGAGAATTTTGTGTTCTGCTCTGTCCCAGCGCGGATTTCAATTTATTTTCGAATCTTTGAACTCAGGTGTGAGGCAGGGGAGATTCACAGAATATTGCATCAACCAATCTCTGAGGGGAATAACATGCCCTCTCCAGACCAAATGAACGGTTTAAAATGAAGGAGTGAACTTGATTGATGGCTATCGTTTCTGTGTGTTCGAGCACAGAATAATATAATCTGCAAGTCTAGGAGAGCCCATTCAGCCCATTGAATCAATAATATGAATTATTATTCGAAATATACTCCAGCCCCTTATCCCAAAATTTTCCTTTTGATTTGAATGTGGATTATCCAATGGTATTTTAAAGATCGTGAAGTGCCCTGACTCAGGTGCCCACCAGACCACCTGGTTGAAAACGCTTCTCCTCAACCCTCCTCGAGTCTCTTAGGAGACTATTAATCCACAGGCCAAGATAACCTTCTGGAAACCTGGGCTCAGATTGTGCCCCGGCAGACAGTGGAGGTTGAAGTAAAATATTTAAAGAAATATGGACCTTAGACGCGGAGGATGAGCTTGAGTCCACTCTCGATTGTCAGAAAAACAAAAGCAGTTCACTAAAGTCCTTTAGGGAAACAAAGAGCCGTCCTTATGTGGTCTGGCCTACATGTAGCTCCAGACAAATAGAAATGTTGTTGACAAATAACTGGCGCCTAGGTGGGCGATAAATGCTACCTAACCAACGATGCTCTCGCCCTATGAATAAAATAATCTTCGACATTTCAAATACACATTGTGTCTGTTTGTCATTGACCCTTCGACTATGGGGTGCAGCTGCTTTTTGTTCACTTTCTGCATGCCTCTCTTGATTCTATACTTCACAAACAGGCATCCCCACTAACTTCTCTGCTTCAAAGCAAAGAGTACCGGTGTATCCAGGCTTTCTTCACAGCTGAATTGTTCAATATACCATGGAAATCAGGAACTGATTTTTTTTGACGCATGTCTATGCTAACCAATTCGATCTGCCTGCACGTGGACTGTATCTCTCTATTCTCTGTCTGGTCAAGTGTTTGTCGAAATGACTCTTCACCCTTGCTGTTTTATTCATTTCCAGCATCGCCCCTGGCAGTGTGGTGCAGATACCTACCACTGTCTGTGTAAAATCCTTTCCTGATACATTTACTTTACGCTATTCCTCTCTGAACATAGACCAAAGTGGGCGGGGTCTCTGGCTAGGTAACTTATTCATGGTTCCCATAATCCTGGATGCAGGTTTGCTCAAGGAGCAGGAAGTTTCATTTTCAGACGTTTCCTCAACACAGGTAACATCATCAGTTATCCTCCAGATGAAGCACTGGTAGCAAGCTCACCTTTTTATTTCTGTGTTG
The DNA here is from genome assembly GCF_020745735.1 of Hemiscyllium ocellatum. NCBI lineage: Eukaryota > Metazoa > Chordata > Chondrichthyes > Orectolobiformes > Hemiscylliidae > Hemiscyllium > Hemiscyllium ocellatum. Next base: position 289,757 of record NW_026867564.1, read on the forward strand.
AGGTTTCCTTGTGTTGGCGATGTCATTTCCTGAGGGGACGACATTTCCAGTGTTGATGCCCTTTCCATGTCTTTTTCTCAGGTGTTAGTTAATGGGATCCAAATCAACGTGATTGTTCATAGTTTCGGTTGGAATGCCATGCTTCCAGGATTTCTCGTGCGTGCCTCTGTTTGGTTTGCCCTGCAATGGATGTGCTGTCCCAGTCGAAACGGTGTCCTTCCTTATCTGTATGTCGGGATACTAGTGAGCGTAGGTCACTGTGGCTAGTTGATGTCCATGTATCCTGGTGGTTATTTTCTCCCAGTTGTTACAGGTTTTGGAATATATTTTGTAAAATGTCATTAGTTTTGCTTATTGTCTGTATAAGTAGCACACAAGACACCAGGTAATGAACTTGAAAGACCATATGCAGACAACAAACAAAATTAATGACATTTACAAAATACCTGGCAAGAACAGTGGCAAATACCATATTGGACAAACAGGAAGAAAACAAGCCATCAGGATACATGAACATCAACCGGCCACAAAAAGACATGACACCATCACACTAGTACTGGTTCATGCAGATGAGGAAGGACATCACTTCGATTGGACAGCACATCCTTCCTAAGACAAGCCAAAGAGCGACAAGCACGAGTATTCCAAGAAGCATTGCATTCCAACCGGAATTCTATTTATAAACACATTGAAATGGATCTCATTTAAGACCAGATGAGAAAAAGAACAGGAAATGTCATCACCACAAGAAAAGGCGTCACCATAGGGAATGATATCACCAACCAAAGGAAAACTAAACACACAAATAGAAAGCGAGCCATCCACCAGTGTTTCATCCGACTTCTCACTGATGATGTTGTTGAGCATGGTGACGAAACCTCTAAAGATGTGCATCTCAACACAGCGACCAAACCTAGAACCAGAACCACAATCTGAGCTACAATATTTCTCAAATTCTCCTCTCATGCTTCTAGATATTTCTTGTCAGACTGACTCTAGCCTTCAACAATCAAGCGAAACCTTCTTCTGACAGTGGGTATAGTGTAACCCAGGCAACATGCTGGTTGATATTAACTGCACATAAATTTGTACACCAAATCATTCTTTGTTTACATAGGCACAGTATACTGGTTGTGGCTAGCCATCTCAGAGGAAGACTCTCGAGTAAGGAGACTTCTGATCACTGTCTGGATCATTATTTCAGGGCTCCCTGACTGCCCGAGTTTCACAACCCGAATCAATGGTCATGTCGTCAATGCAATTCATCCGCTTCCAAACACAAAGTAATTAAACCTTTTTGCATATTCCCCAAAGCGTCCACATCTGTTTTACAGTACAGTGACCAGAGCTGCACACAATTCTGGAGCTGTGGCCTTTGGAAAGGCTGCATAACAGCTAAACCCCGGCAATGTGAATGCCGTTAATGCGCCTTGCCCATTTCCTGAACTCCCCCTTGCACCCTATCACGATGTTAAGACACTGATTTGAATGGGAAATGGGACACGGACCTCTCAATGCGTGTCAGTGTCACTCAGCTTTTTAAGCACATGACTGAAAAATAACTGTAGTTCATGTTTTGTTTGATTGACATTATCGAATGGAAGCTGAATTGTTGCAATGAGGGATCTCTTCAGTCAGAAACTCAAACTTTGCAGCATTGCATGTTGTAGTTTCTTCTTCGATGTTAGAAATGTACACAACATATTTCGAAATACTGGTGAGAACTTTTGACCATCATTCAAACACTGTTGTGACATAATGCTTCTCTGTACTAAGTTCCTTTGCAAATGCATGCAAAGCGTCGAACAAGAAGAGAGAATAAAAAGAGATCTAAAATGTACATTCAGGTTAACAATCAGACGTCCACGTGTGCTCTCCCTGAGCAGGACAACATCAGAGAAACTGATATTGCTACATCGCCATTCGAACAGTATTTATTGGGAGTCACGACAGTACAGATTGCTTGAAATGTGTTCTAGTTACTGCTGTTAAGAATAGAACTGTGTGCAGGACTGCATTCTAAACTACTATTGATATTACCGATTCAAATAGATGCAGTGTGTATGACTGTGAAGATACAGAGGGATTATAACGTCCTCCAGTAGTTTGCCAGTAGGGGGTGAGAAGGTATCAGACGGTTTGACGGGCTTAGAAGTATACAGATCCCGACCTTCAGAAGTCAGGAATTCCTTTCCACAGAGTATTGTTAGAATTTGGAACCGCTGCTTGAGTGGGTGGTGGAGGAAGATTCACAGACGGTTTCAAAAGAGAGCGAGAAATATATTTCAAAGGGGCAAACTGAGAAGGTTATGGAGATAGAGCTGACAATGGGAATGGCTGAGTAGAATTTTTAGGAACCAGGGCAGACACGATGGGTGAAATAGCTTCCAGCACCATAAAATTCTATTGCGGCTAGCTGACCAAATCTTACTGAAAGAGGGATGGTTTCATGGCCGGTCTTCAAGGTGGACATAATGTGGACTAGCCGTTGTTGGACTGGGGTAGACAAAGTTAACATATTCATATAGCACCAAGTATTCGTCCAACAGATTTATTTGGAAGCAGTAGCTTACGAAGTGCTGCTTCTTGATCAGGTGGTTTTGGAGCAGGAACATAAGATGCAAATTCAATATTTCCAATAAGAAAGAAAGCGAGCATCCAGTTTTTTAATAGGTTAGGAACTTCGATCGATGGATTTCTGAGTGGAATCCTTTATATTTTCTGAAAACCGTGAAGCAGGATACGCTGATGTAATGAAAAGATATGATCTTCAAAGGAACGACCGCACAAATGGACTCTCAGCCCACTTGCCGATCTTGCTCCCCAGCAGGTTCACAAGATTGGAGCTTTCGTCGCATGCATTGTACTTTACAAGAGAAAGGTGCAACATTAGTGAAATATACAAGAGGTTTAAGGGACACGAAAAGATAGATGTAGAAACGCCGTTTCCAAAGTAATAGAGTCTGGAACCAGTGGACATCATCTCAGAATATTGGGTCACCGATTGATGTGGAATTTCTTGTCTCAGAGGATAGTGAATCGTTGGAAGTCTTTACCGCAGAGGGCTATGGAGGTTGGGTTTTACCGTACATTTAAGGCTGTTACAAAGTAATTTTAATCAGAATGAGGAATCGAGAGTTCTGGGGATAAGTCAGAAAACCCGAGTCAGGATGAGCTGCACAGTCACGATTTTTGGTGTGTCGGCGCAGTCTCGATGAGCATTTAATGGCGTGAAGGTCCTTGTTGGGTTAGTAAGATCAAACAACACACTCGAAGTATGATCTTGCCATCGCTCTGTATAACTTTAGTGAGTCATCCCAACTTCACTTTGCAATTAAGGCCAACATATCATGCGTCTTCCATATGACCTGCTGGAAATCAGGCAGTAAATAAACTGTTGATTCAAAGCAACTTGTGAAGGAGGGTCAGGAAGGATAATGACTGGTTCCGTTTCAGAGGAAATTTCGAACATAATAACATGCACACAACAAAAATGTTTAACCATTGTGTCATGGAGCAGGCCAGAACCCATCAAGATATTTCAAGCCCAACTTTGCGAATTGTTTGAAGCAGGTGAAGAGACGTTATTCCAGGAGTGATGCTTTTGGCCCAAACACGTGAATTTAAATCAAATAGAATTAATTTGAAAACTTACTGAATGATCCACAAACATTAGAGAACAGAGCATAGAATGACTTCACCGATCTGAAAACTCAACAGGTTATCCAAACTTAATGATAATGCAAATTACCGTACCAATTCCCATGAACACGGCCTGGGCACCAAAGAGAGAGAGAAAAAAATAAACACAGGTCCAAAGAAGAGAGAGGCAGAGATATTCAGCATGGAACTCCTTCTTCCATGCGGCTGTGTCTTGGACCAGCAGCTTCAAAACTGACTAACTACTTGCTCTGAACAGCCAGACTGCTCAAAAGCAAGCCAAAACAACGACAACATAACCGTGTTAAAGGAGCAATATCGTCGAACTTGGGAGACAACTGCTGGTGGGTTATCCTCACAGTCACCGCCGCCCCCCAGCACCCCACCCCCACCCTCCCCGCCCCCCGCCATGAAGGGGAGATATTGAAGAATTTCAACCAGCACAGTATGAATGACTTGGAGCAAGGAAGTGAACATCCATTCCCCAAAAGTGCAGATGACATAAGCGTTGGTGGAATGCCATGTTTTGAGCTGGATTTAAACAGTTAATTGAAATATATTACTTGTTGAAGTCAGTGGGCACAATATTGACAAATATTGTATAATGTTGAAACTTTAAGGCCTGCGTTTTGGAAGGGAGAAAAAAGAGCAGATTATTATTGAAATGAAGAAAACTGCAACAGAATGTGACGTTGGAGGATTTGTTCCCAAAACACAAAAAGATGGCAGAGAGGGGCGGCAGGCAACAGCAAAGGCTAATGGAATGTTGACACCTTTTTCAAGTTATTGAAGTATCCAGAAGAAACGCCTGACTGGAACTGTTGAAGATGCTAGAGAGAGACATTGTCTCGAAAATAGTGAACAGTTTTTTTGGTTTCGAATTGAAGGAAAAATGTCGTTTTTGTTTGGAGTCAGTTCAGAGAAAGTACACGAGGATGATTTCGGGTTTGAAGAGAGTATCACATGATCAAAGCCTAAATCTGTCGGGAGCTATTCACTGAAGTTTTCGAGAATTCGGGTTGTTCTCAAGTGAAACACACATGATTCTGAAGCGTGTTTGAAAGGGTAAATGCTGACAGGAGTTTTGCTTGCATACGGGAATCCAGGACCAGACGGTCAGAGTAAATAAGCATCAATTTAGAGATGAGGACGAATTTCGTCTCTCATATGGTTGTGAATATTTGGAACGCAGTATCATAGACAGCTATGGTTGTGAGAATTGTTGTGTACATTTAGGACTGATAATGGCAGACTCTTGATTTGTCGGTGAATCACGGGTTACAGAGAAAGACAGAAATGTAGATGAGCAGAATGTTGGACCAGAGACAATCCTGTTGAACAGCAAATCAGGGTTGAGAGGCAGAACGGCCTACTTGTCATAGTGTCTGAAGTTAATTTAGTTTTTCTCACTCACTCCTTCTGTTATAATGCTTTCATCCTTCAGATAGCAACAAATTTAAACTTTGGCAACCAGCAGTGCTTTACAAAAACCCGACTAGAAGGCGGAGATGGAGGGGTTGGGACGGGCTTGGAGGAAAAACAAGAATTAGGAAGGCAAAATAAACTTGTTCTCCACGCTCTAACCAATAAAGAGATCGAACGAGTCAGTATATTGTAATCAGACAGGATATTCAGTCATATGGGGGCACTCAACAATGTTCAGTTGCGAGATTATCGGGATCAGTACGATGTTTCCTCTGTTGGACGACTGATACTTGGATACTGAGAAGTGTATAACATGTGTACTGTCTGCAGTAAAACGGCATCTCACGTGATACAATATGTAGTCAAATAATGAATTTATGGACACTTGACATTATACATGCATCAAATCTATTTATGATATGATTCAATGTCTACAGTGCGGGAGACTGATATTTGAACATTAAACAGTGTGTCGCCTATGTATGGAAAACATGAGGGCAGAATGAGACGCTGGATCTTTTACAGTCTTTACCATATGAAAATGAGGTCTTTGTTTATCCCTAGGAGACAGAAAGGAGCTTTGTGACCAGTCAGTCCGTGTTAGAGGAACTCAACCAACGAAAATATTGTGTTTGCTGAGGGGACAAATGGTAACATGGAAGTGTCCTCATCTTTTATCCAGGAGATCTGGGTTCATACAGATGTAGAGCCATAGAATACAGGGCGGTTTAAACAAGTCCACGCCAATCAAATTATCAATCAACGTTAACTCAATTTCCCTGCACATATCCAATATTCTTTGAAACCTTTCCCACCCTTCGAAACTTTTCTACCCATGCATTGCTTCAATTGTATTTTAAATATTGTTAATGAACTTGCACAACCACTTCTGCTGTCAGCTCATTCCATTTCTAATGCTTACCACACTCTGTGGAAAAGGTTGCCCCTCAGGAGCCCTTCCATGTTTTCCCATGCTAACATAAAGTGATTCTATCTCATCTTCAGTTGGCCAACAGTGAGAAAAACGCTGAGTGCATTCACGCTATCCATGCTTCTCAAGATCTTCTGCACTTCGATAAAATCCCCACACAGTCTCCTGTGCTCTGAAGAAAAGAAGTCCTAACTTTTCCAATCTCTCCCTACAATACATACCGTTGAATCCTGGCAATATTATTGTAAATTTATTTTGCACTCTTCCTGTTTAATAAATCCTTTCTTTAGCAAGGTGATCAAAACTGAACAGAATTCACACAATGCGACCAGAGCAACACACCTGTGCAAATGACACATGACTTCAAATTTGTACACTCAATGCCCTGACTGATGAAAGTCAGTATGCTGCAAGGTCTCTTCACTTCCCGTTCTATTTTTGACTATAATTTCAGAGAACGATGGACCTGAACTCAAAAGTCCATCTGCTACACAACCCCTAGGCACGACCTTTTACCATGAAAATCATACTCGACTTGACTTTACATAAATGCAAAACCTCACGTTTATCTATAGTAAACTCCATTTGGCATTTCTCAGCCCATTTCCCCAGTTATCAAGGTCCTACTGCATTTTCTGTTGAACGTTCTCGCATACCATGATGCTGCCTATTCTAATGTGAACTGCAAACTTACACATAGGCCTTGTTCAGGCTCATCCAAATCATTGATATAGATAACCAATATCAATGGACTCAGTACCGACCCATGTCGCACTCTACTAGTCACAGGCCTCCAGTCCGACAAGCGCTGTTAGCCACTGCTTTCTATCAGAAAGCTAATTGTGTGTACAATTTGCCAGCACCCTCTGGATTCGATCCCGCTCTACTGCCTTGCTCTCAATAACCTTCTTGGTCCCTCCATTCGTGAAATCTAACAAATTTGCGAGGTAAATTTGAAAGCTAAAAAAAAACACGTTGACGATTTCAAATCAAGTCCTATATTTCCAAATGGTTGTATATCTATTCTTAGAATTTTGTCAAGTAACGTATCTACCACAGATGGTCGACTTACTTGTCTTTCTTTTCCAGGATTTTGTTTTCATGCCATCTTGAAGAAGGGCACAGAATTCTCTGTCATCCCGTCTTCTGAGACCTAACACGTGGTTAATAATTATGCAAAAATGTTAGCTAGGGCCCTCTAAACATCTCTATCATCTTGCAGGTGTCTAGTATAGATAGGCCTAGAAGAGGCGAGGCCACACTGGATTTCGTACTGGGCAATGAAACGGGACAGGTTATAGATTTGGAGATAGATGAGCAATTTGCTGACACTGACCATTATTTTGTTGCGTTTTATTTAGCAATGCAAAGAGATACATATCTACCGCAGGGCATGAGTTATAGGTGGGAAAGGCAATTATGATATGACTAGCAAGGTTTAGTGAAAGAAAGTGCGTCACAACTGCCATTTTGAACTTGTTTCAGGAACAGCTGTACCGTGTCCTTAATAAGTAAGTAACTGTCAGGCAGTGAGGACGGTGTCGAGGAAGGGAGATGCAGATGACTAAAAAAAGTTGAATCTCTTATCGAGACGAAAAAGGAGGCTTATGTAAAGATGATACGTGAAGGTTCAGTTAGGGCCCTTGAGAATTACCAGTTAACCTGGAACGACCTAAAGAGAGAGCTAAGAAGAACCATGAGGGGACCTGTGAATCTTTGGGAAGTCACGCAAAGAGAAAAACCATAACGCTTTCTATAAGGATGTCAGGAGTAAAAGAATGACAGGGTTCAGATTATGGGCAATCAAGGATTGTCCTGGGAATTTGAGTGTGGAGTCCGAGGAGATTGGAAAGGCACAAAATGAATATTTGTCGTTCGCATTTACACTGGAAAAAAATTAGTGCTGGCAAGAAGAATACTGAGATAAAGGATATTAGACTAGACGGGACTGAGGTGCATAAGGAGGAGATATTATCAATTCGGTAATTTGTGAAAATAAATAAGTCCCTTGGACCGGATGGGATTTAGTTTAATATTATGTGGAAAGTTAGGGAGGAGATTGCAGAAAATGTGACTTTGAACATTCTGTCGTCATATTCTATAGACATGCTGCCGGAAGATTAGGGGATCTTAAATGTTGCCCCCTTGTTCAAGAAGGGAAGTCGAGACAACCCTGGAAATTACCTTACTTAGGTTTTGGGAAAACTGTTGGAAAGGATGACAGGCGATAGAACTTCTAATCATCTGGAAAGGAACAACTCGATTAGCGACCGTCTGCATGGTCTTGTAAAGGGTATGCCACGCCTCACAAGCCTTATTGAGTTATTTCAGAAGGTGGATTCGGGTAAACCGGTTAATGCGGCGAATATAATTTCAGTAAAGCGTTTGATAAAGTTTTCTGCGGTTGGTTAATGCACAAAATATGGAGGTATGGGATTGAGGATAATTTAACGGTTTGGATCAGATATTGGGTAGCTGAGAGAAGACAGAGAGATAGTAGTCGATGAGAAACGTTGTTACTACCGCTAGGATTTGTTTCGGGGCAAGTGCTGTTTGTCATTGAATGAGCTGGATGAGAACGTAGAAGAATGGGTCAGGAAATGTATGGTTGACACTAATATTAGTGAAGTTATGTTCAGTGGTGAAGGATGTTGCAGGTGCCAGACTGAAACAGGTAAACTGCAGAGCTGGGCAGAAATATGGCAAATTGAGTTTTACACAGATAAATGTGCGCTGATCCACTTTGGAAGTAGTAACAAGAACAATGATTACTGAGTTAATATTATGATTCTTGGTAGTCTGTATGAGCAGAGAGATTTAGGTGTCCATGTCCATATAACAATGGTATACGACAAAAAGAATATGAATATTAAGACTTCTTACGGTGTGTTAGCTTTTATTGATAGTGGGATTGAGTTTCTCAGCCATGTGAATTATTTGCAATTGTGCAAAGCACAGATGCGGCGGCACAGGTAGTATTGTATATAGTTCTCGTTGCAGTATTGTAAGAAGGTTGCGGAAGCATTAGAAAGAGCGCAGAAAACAATTTCCAGGATGTTGCCTGATGTGGAAGGAAGTTATTATGGGGAATGGCTGAGGGCCTTGAGGCTGTTTTTGGGTGAGAGAAGATGATTGAGAGGTGACGTAATTGAGACATAAAAGATGAGTGTAGGATTAGATAGGTTGGACAGTGAGATACTTTCCTTGGATGTTGATGGCTAGCACGAGGGACATAGCTCGAAATGTGAGGGGTGATAGATATAGGACAGATGTCACAACTAGGTTTCTCAGACAGAGATGAGCAAGGTCGTAGAACACCCTGCATGCAACAGTCGTAGATTCACCAAATTTAAGGGCAATTAATATTCATTTGATTGGCAATGGATGGCAGCCAAATAGTCATGGTTCCATGGGCTTCGGATTGGTTTCACAGATGTGTGCAAGATTGAGTGCTGAGGAGATATACTGCGCTGTGATGTTCTGTGTTTATGAAAATACCTGTCCAGGACCAGGAGATTTTCCAAATTCATGCATTCTGATACATCAAATATCTCCTCAACTGCGATATGTACTTTGCCAAAGATAGAACCAAAAATTTCCCTAAGTTCCCAAGTGTTGATATCTTTCTCTACCGTAAACCCAGGCGAGAAATATTCATGGAGAACCGATCCCGTTTTCCCGCAGATCTGCATATTCATTATCATTTAGTCCTTGACGGATCATATGTTCTCTCTAGTTGTTGATTTTTTTTTCTTTACTATACTTAAATCACCTCTTTGGATTCACCTTAATCTTCTCGGCCCAATCTAGATCATGAGGCGTTTTCGCCAGACTGATGTTCTTCCTCACGTAATTCATGTATTCCCTATTTAGCTTCAGAGATTCCTTTGATCCCAGGTGCCTGTAACTTAGATATACATCCTTTTTTTTCTGTTCAAAGTCGCAATATTTATTGTCATCCTGTGTTCCGTAGTCTTGTCTGTGTTATCCATCACCCTTCAGGTGTATGTGGACATTACACTCGAACAATCTCAGTTATAAAGTCCTCCCACTACCTGGGGGTCCATTTTGCTTGCAACAAAATATTCCAATCAACTCCTGCAAGCTTCCTTCTAAATCCATCAAAATCCACCTTGCTCCAATAAAGAAGTTGAACTGTGGACCGGTTTTGTCCTTCTCTCTAATTATTGTAAAATCTATAGAACTGTGGTCAGTCCTCCCAACGTAATCGGCCTCTGTCATTTCCATCATCTCCCACATTTCCTCTTGAATCCATGGAAGCACAAAACCAACATTAAAGTGGGCGGCAATGTTTTCTTTGAAATGAGTAATTGTTGCTCATTGTTGGGACCATCGTTGACATGGGAATAACATGTACAGTCTCTCTTTACACCCACTAAAGTTCTGCCACGGAGTGATGCGTTTCGATCTTTGAAAGAGGCTGAGTGATTTGTCCCTTGTCCTTTCCAGCTGGTTTTGTTGTGACTTTCCTTTCTGATAACATTTAAACTTCCAGGCGTACATGACTGATGAAGCTTTCAATTCTACTTCTCATGGCATGTTCGAGGCAACCAAACTTGAAAGAATATTTCACATTACTGAAATACGCCTTGTCGCAGTTCCCATTGGTGCATCACGAACAGTAACTGAATCTTACCCAACCCCAAGAAGCAGGCCTTGAGATTTACCACCAGTACTCTTGAAACAATAAGAAACTCTCGAACAGGCCAGCCAATTCTTCACTAACCTTGGGAGCTGATTGTGTGAAAATTGCAAGTTTTGTCTCCCCAATTAAAACATTGACATTACTCATTAGTTATTATACGTCTATCCAACATTCTAAGTCATTTTAAGATTCTCGCCACCTTCTGCCCTCATCAGTATTTCGCGAAATCACTCTACGGTTGTTTCTGTATTTGGTTACAATGCTGCTTCTTGCCTTATTCCAGTCTAACAGCACCTGAGAACAGTAGTTCAACTTTAAAGATTTATATCATTGCGATTGTATCCTTGTTGAGGCTGGGTCGCTGGATTGACAATTTTACGCGCTGAATATTGTCAACAACGAGGATTCAATACGGGCATCAGCCCAGGTAAAGATCAGAAGGGATAGGCCCAGACATCTTTACAGCACACTGTCTACAATGCATAACAAGAGATAAATCACTGACTAAGCATCTGGATGTGTTTGTCTGTGGTGTCTGTGCGACTGTGTATGTGTTACTGTGCATCGTTGATTTCACGTGTGTATATGCCTGTGCATGTCGTCGGTGCTGCATTAGTTCACACTTGTGCGTGCTTCTGTTTGATTCATAAGTGAAATGTTTCATATGTGCGTCATGGACTCTGTCTGTGTTGTGGATTTTGCAGTTATGAACGACAAGATAGCCTGTTTTATCAAATGAGGACGTCACATCTTCCAAGTAGGTTATACTGCAGGAGAATATCAGCAGAGGATGAAAACTGTCCAGTTCTTTGTGATGGTTCAAAGTCAATAAAATGTGGCATTGGTTAACGCATACACGTCAGGTAGCATCCAAGGTTCAGGATGGTTGTCGTTCTGGGCAGGACTCTTCAGCAGTCCAGAGAGTGGTAGGGGACTCAGAAATCATTCGTGGATTTGGTGCTGGGAGCGAAGAAGTTGGGATGACGATAGGTGGACACAGGTGCGAGGTGATTATGTTACATCAATGGGAAAGGTGGAGCAGATCGGAGAATGGAGGGTTGATTCCAGGATGGAGCAGTGGGAGGGTAGATTTTGAATCTGGTGAAGTTAATGTTGAGATGGTGTGCTTGTAGATCCCTGAATTGAAGACGACATATGCCTCCTTCAGTTTGTGAGTGGCCTACGTTAGGCCATGGAGGAGGCCCACGCTGGGCACGTCACTGAGGGTGATGAAATGGTTGGCCAGCTCAATCTCTGTATCCTGGGCCCATCGTAATTGTGCTCATCTCCATGTACCCTAACTCATTGTTTTTGAAACGTTTCAATAAAGCTGATGAGTGCATTGCTAACATCCAGGAATATGTGTCTAATTTCACATTGTGACGATTTGTACCATGTTGCCATCGAGGGCAATGGTCAGAAACGGCATAGACAGGTTCACCACTGTCAGCTCCATATCAGCCAACTTCATCGAATAAGTATCACGAGACAATGGCAAAATGGATAAATTGACAGCACTCTGGAGATAGGACTGGAGCATCGATCTATTTGTCAAGGTGATTCCGGAGTAGATACAAATTGAATGGGTCTCAATCTGCTCGATAAGATCCCATGATTCTTTGCAAATCTAGAATTATAAAATGACAGCAAGCCCAATGCTAAGCATTGCCAATTGCTGCAAACACCCGTCCAACTCACTCGTTCTTCATGGAAGAAATTCTGCTGACCTGACCCAGTGTGGCATCACGTCATTACAGACACACAGCGATATGATTGATTCTCGAGACAACTAGGGAGAGGCAATAAATGATGGTCCCAGTCAGCAGGTCTCATGGGCCATGAGAAAAGGTTGATTTTCACTTTTCTGAACCTTTCACCTGATCTGCAGCTGTTTATTTTGAACTGTGTGTTCTGCTTGTCAAACATTTACCTCGCGCACGGAACAGATTGCCAGTCTGCTTGTCGCCGTGGAACGAAGTTATTAAGATGGCCACGATCGAGTCACTTTATTGTTCATTTCACAAAGTAACATTGAAACGATGAGCAGGAGCAGGCCATTCTGTCTAAAGACCCTGCCGCAATATTCAATATTGTCTTGGCTGATCATTCAATTCAATCCCATTTCCCTGCTTTGTCCCAATGCCTTTTGATGCATTTAACTCCAAACACCACGCATAACGCCTTCTTATTAAGTGACACTTTAAATATTATATCATATCATATCATATTATATTAAGTTACATTCTATTTTGTTATATCATAGCATATCAGTTCATATCATATCACGTCAGGCTCAGGAAGCTTTATCTAATCTCAAATTATTTCATTGAGTTGCATTGTTTAACGCTCAAATCGCAGTGCATAAGGCAGTCAGGCTTGACTCCACTCTCGGTACATTGCCTGTGTTGAGTTTGCACATTCTGCTGATATCTTCAAATATCTCCATCTGCCACGATGGAATTCCAACCCCTGTTCACGTCGGGGTTTAGTTTGCCGTCTGTATTGAACCTCATGAAATATTTTCATTGTACCAAGCACCACATCCCCAGTGCTAAAAATTGCAGGAAGAATTGGCAATCACTTACTCGCCAGGGGCAATGGATCAGTCCACCGATTGTAGCGGGAAGGGATTCCTCGTTTGAATGTGCTGTTGTTTCACACACAGTCGAAAGATGTGCATGTTTTTTGGATTGGTCAAGATAAACTCTCAAGTAAAACAAGAAAATGCAGGTTAGGTGCATAAGCCATGAGAAGTGCAGAACTATCGAGGTAGGGTAATGGTGTAGTCTGGCTGGGATGCTCTTTGCACTGTCAGTGTGAACTTGCTGGTATCTGGAATAATGAGTTTAGTGATGATCATGAATCCATTGTTGATGTATGAAAAATGCATTTGAATCACTAACCTCCTCTTGGGAAGTAAACTGCTCTCCTTATCTGCTCTGGTTTACATGTGCCCTCTGGGCAATAGGCATGGGTAATTTATGTTGATTTGGCGAGCGTCACCCTTACCCTGTGAATTAATTCAAACTAAGCAAAGTGGCCTGCTCCTTCACTGCAATGCGTCTCTGATATTTTATTTTATGTTTGGGCACATTCTCCTTTCCTGTTCGTATCTTGAAGTTTTCAATAAGGTCAACTCTAAAGCTTGCAAATGTGAGGGAAAACAGAATGGATTAGTTCAACCTCTCCTCATAACTTTACCGTTGAATTCCAGGCAAAACCTATTCAGTTTCCATATGTTTCCACGCCCACGGCACCGAAGTACAAATTGACTTGCTCTTTCTGTATGTGAGTCACTTGGCGCAGAGTATTGTGGAATAACCAGTCCTATCTGTAAAGAGGACTCCAGACACACAGCACTTTTGATCTCACTGACGTTTCTGATCTCTCATGTGACTCCAAACACTGCAATGTGACAAATGATAACACGTTATGGATCTGCACCTGAGTCAAGAAATGAGCACTGCATTCATGACTGACATGCTCTGTCTCTGCACGTGACTCTAGGCCCAAAGGATTGAGATCAACACTCACTTGCAGTTCGCTATTTGTGACTTGCACAATATATAATTCCAGGCCAGAAGTACAATCAGTTCCACTGACTTGCTCTCTGTTGACATGTTGCACTGGACCACGGTGGGCGGCACGGTGGCACAGTGTTTAGCACTGCTGCCTCACAGCACCTGAGACCCGGATTCAATTCCCGACTCAGACGACTGACTGTGTGGAGTTTGCACGTTCTGCCCGTGTCTGCGTGGTTTTCACCGGGTACTCCGGTTTCCTCCCACCATCCAAAGATGTGCGGGTCAGGTGAATTGGCCATGCTAAATTGCCCGTAGTGTTAGGTAAGGGGTAAATGTAGGGGTATGGGTGGGATGCGCTTCTGCGGGTCGGTGTGGACTTGTTGGGCAGAAGGGCCTGTTTCCACACTGTAAGTAATCTATTCTAATCCAACCCATGTCTACCATTTACATGTTCAATGTCTGCATAATCCAAGTACAGCGCTACTGTGGTTTTCATTGACCTGCTGTAAAACCTGATGTAAATCCAAAACAAAGCAATATTATGGTTTCCATTGACATGTTCTATCGCGACATGTAACTCTAATTTCAAAGCACTGTTTTTCCCACTAACATGTTTTGGACACAAATGTAACTGTAGATCCACAGCATCGTGTTTGCTGTTGACCATTTTTGAGTCTTCATGCCGGTGTGTCTGACCTACGCTGGGCTGACATATATATTCAGGCCATATCACAGTGTTGAACACTCATCTGCTGTATTTCTGCATTGACTACATATCGGAAGGGCTCTGGTTATCACCGAACTATTCCATTTCTAAGTTTTACACGAGACCCAAATCACTCTTGTTCCCACTGGTCTAATCTGTCTCTGCATGTATCTCCTGGCCAACGTCACCTTGGTTTTGACTTAACTAATCTGTGTTTGCATGCGTGTACAGAAGTATAGTACAGTGGTTAACACTGACCTGTGGTTTCTAGTCACATGACACCAGACTATCCTCATTTTTGGGTCCTATGATACTGCTCTGATCTTAAATGTAACACCAGGACCAAAGACCTGTGGTTACGACTGGGATGATCTGTGTCTGCATGTGACCACAGACAGTTAGCATTGTGGCAACCACTGACCTATTATATTGTCACACGTGACACCATGCCCACAGCTATGTGGTTACGTTTGACCTGGTCTGGGTTTACAGATTTATCCAGACCGTTGCACAGTGATCCACGTTAACCTG